>NC_052506.1:1631583-1739875 GCF_014356525.2 Nilaparvata lugens | reverse complement strand
CCAAAGATGGACATTGATATGTCCAAAGCTCCGCCAATTTATGCAGATGCATTACAATATTATCTATAGTATTCCAAATTGCTTTTATTTCATACTAGCCGTCAGGCTCGCTTCGCTCGCCATATCCGTCTAGCCAGGGGGCTCCGCCCCCTGGACCCCCGACTGGATCGTCCAAGAATGAGATCAGCAGGCTCGCTTCGCTCGCCTGCATTTTTTCATTTTTATCATATTATATTAGGACAATCCAGTCGGGGGTCCAGACTAAACGTCTGGCTAACATATATGGCGAGCGAAGCGAGCCACGGCTAGTAATATAATATTCCCAGGATTGAAGTAGCAGTGCCCAATCAATTTTTCCGCGATAAATGCATTTAAATCTTCAACTTGTGCCAACTTAACAAAATCAACTCAACTTAATGCCAACCTGACAAAATTATTAATTTAGTTGCCAGTTAACAACTGTTTCGAAGAGGTACTCTATCTAGATTATAGTTCTATAGTAACATATGATATGGGAATTTCAATTCTAATTTAGAGATTGGGAGAAGAAGAATATACATGCTAAAAGACAAACTTTAAACCCTTAAAAACAACCCTTAGAGTTGAAATATTGCCAAAAGATTTCTTTGCGCCTCTAAAGGGCCAACTGAACATACCTACCAAATTTGAACATTTTTGGTCCGGTAGATTTTTAGTTATGCGAGTGAGTGAGTGAGTGAGTGAGTGAGTGAGTGAGTCAGTCAGTGAGTGAGTGCCATTTCGCTTTTATATATATAGATCATTGTACAGTCCAATAATTATTTTCTCAGTTTATGTTATGTGAATTCATCTAAAACTTTGCTGTATTGTAAGCTATTGTATAAGTTTATGAGCCAGTATATATTGTAATCTACATAAATAAAGTACTTAATCAATCAAATCCACATTTTCTTTCCTCACTCTCACTCTCTCTCCCTTTCTTCTCACACACACTCTCTCTCTCTTATATGATCTCTCTTACTCTCAACCTTCCTTGCTCACTCACTCTTTTTCTTCCCTTATCTATCTCTTTTTATCTCTTCAAATCCACTTTTTCTTTCCTTATCTCTCTCTTGCACTCTTCCTCTCTTCAAATCTCCTCTTCGAAGTCACTCCTTCACACTAAAAGAATTGAAACGACTGCAGAGGTCACCCAAAGGTCAATGACAGCATTTAATCCTCTCCCATCTGCTGACTCCACAATGACTTCAGATTTTTGGCACTGCGAAGAATGGAATGTTTAAGACGGCTTTGGAGATTTTCGAAATGTTTAAACTTTCCAAACAGTGACTCAGCCATGAAAAAAGGAGCGGTTGCTTCACTCCTTTCTAAGGCTAGTTTCACGTTTGTTTAGTGGCCAGCCTGATTTGTCGTTGAATTTTTTAATATTTTGATTATTATGAGATCCACGTTATAATGACAGTGTTTGATTAGCAATGGTATAAATTGCTATCCTTGTCTATCATTCAACAAAGCGGATAGCGCTATCTCTTTCTCGCTTTGCTCTGTTGCCAGATTGTTTTTTAGCGATGTAGAAATATATTTAACTAGTAGTTCTGTGAACAGTAGACCTCACGTAGTATTCTCATCCACAAGCACCTGATTGAAACTATAGATAGACCTTATGGAAATACAGCAATTGACTGGCTTCTCCACACATCTGTTCAATCACTTGTCAGCTGATTTATGATGAATAATTCTATAGTCTGTTTTCTAATATTGTCGTATGAAGGAGGCTCCTTTTTCCTTTTATATTACCCTTGAAATGCAAAATTCCCAAAAACCATGTATAGATGTCGACGCGCAATTAAAAAAGGAACATACCTGTCAAATTTCATGAAAATCTATTACCGCGTTTCGCCGTAAATGCGCAACATATAAACATTCAAACATTTAAACATTAAGAGAAATGCCTAATCGTCGACTTGAATCTTAGACCTCACTTCGCTCGGTCAATTAACAAAATATTTAATCTTGATTATGAAAATTCATTATGAAATCATTGAGAATTATAATTTCTTGCTTGATAAAATATAATCGATTATTTTAAACGAAAATGAACAGTTAATATTACATCAATAAACCGGTATCCGATACCCTCCATAGAAGGCATTGAAAAGGCAGAGGATCAGCAACGTTGTTCTTCTATCTTTCTCCATATCTATAACGTGGATATGCCATCTTATTTATCTCTTTTCTGGATAGGGCTACTTGTAATAAAAACTGAATGTTACAGAAGAATTTTATATTTATGAATCGGCAAAATTAAACAGAGATAAAATAATAAACTAAATCCAATTAGACACCAATAGCCCCATTTTTGATAGAATCGTGCAAATTAAAGCTGTGATTACACCAAAGGTATTAACAAAATGTTAATAACTTAATCCTTACAGACTCTATAAGACTAAATATAACTTATCATACACATGATGATCATATGTGTTTGTGCACCTCCATTTAGTCTAATAGAATCTATAAGGATTAAGTTATCAACATTTTGTTAATAACTTTGGTGTAAACGTGGCTTTAGATCCAAAATTTACAGTCCTAGTTCATAAAATCATATGAATACACTTACATATGATCAAAATAAGAATCTTCCAGCAGTATTTATTTATTTACTTCATATCACTTGAAAATGGCATCAATGTTGAAACATGGTGTGATAAAATAATTCAAAAATCTGGTGTGGCGCACTCACACAACTTTCCTTGCCGTTATGAAAATTTATCACCTGACGCTAGTGTTCCCGCGCATTTCAAGTCTACTATTCAAAGATTTGAGCCAGCTGGTGACACACATGAGGTCTGCTATCTCTTCATAGTGAATGATTTAATAGAATCAACAATAATTTGCAATTGAATAATCACATTTTCTCGAGTTTAAAGCTTATTTTCAATTTTAGGTGAAAATGTTACTGAACATTAATTGTAGCGATTTTCATGCTCAATCTACTCCACTTGATTTTTTTTGTTTCAATTGTATCTGAAGCCTGATAATTGGGAATCTATCTGCATTGATGGGGCGGAGCTCCTGAAATTTTTACAGATATGGGACTTGTGGCAGTTGATAGAGCTTATCGATGACTATTCCAGGTATAACTTTAATCAAAATCGTTGGAGCCGTTTTCGAGAAAATCGTGAAAAACCCAGTTTTTGACAACATTTTCGCCATTTTAGCCGCCATCTTGAATCGCATTTGATCGAAATTGTTCGTGTCAGATCCTTATATTGTAAGGACCTTACTTTCCAAATTTCAAGTCATTCCGTTAATTGGGAGATGAGATATTGTGTACACAGACGCACATACACTCATACGCACACACACACACATACAGACCAATACCCAAAAACCACTTTTTTGGACTCAGGGGACCTTGAAACGAATAGAAATTTAGAAATTGGGGTACCTTAATTTTTTTCGGAAAGCAATACTTTCCTTACCTATAGTAATAGGGCAAGGAAAGTAATGAAACCTAAAGAAAACATGAAGTTGGGGTACCTTAAATTTTTTTGGAAAGCAATACTTTCCTTAGCTATGGTAATAGGGCAAGGAAGGTAAAGAGGTACTGAGATTTTCATTTTTCTTTCTATTTATCTATAACGTGGACCTCACTATAGTATAGTAGTTATGAAGCAAATTTTTGAATCTAGATACATCAAATTCAAATATAGTAGAAATAACACTGGTGGATTCGCGGAGGATCGGCAGCCTTGATTGTGGGCTGATTAGTTTGCGCTTTCCTCCCCTTCCCCCTCTCCCAAAGAGGCAAGATAACCTCTCTCCCTCACCCCTCCTTCATCCTTCCCGTTTATCTTTCCACCCATCACTTCAAGAAGCGTTGTCGAGAAGTCATCATCTTTTTCGTTCCGTGTCTCCCGTTCCGTGGCGTTCGAGTTGAACGCAATTACCTCGTTTCGTTTCGTGATATATGTACAATATCATATAGGACTACGCATAAAGACAGGATATCGTCAGCAGTAACTTCTACACACGAGATACAGTCCACTTCCTCGCCAGTTCCAAGGTTAGTGCAAATTAAAGACTTACTTTTGGGGTTGTCGCCGTTTTCGTGAATTAAATCTTAACTGTACCCCAATCCATAGGTTTGGGGACAGGACGGGATTACCAACACATAATCTAATTTACTCATTTACAACTGAACACATTATCATGAACCTGCAAAGGTTAGACTAGTTCCTGATCCGACAAAAGCCTATTTTTATTTATTCACTGTCAGGTAACCCGTGCTCCGCGAGGGTCTGATTAAAAACTGGACAAACTGAAAACTTGACCTACTGGAATCTTGAAGAATTCAAAGAAGGCCTGTAACCATCCTCGGTAAATTTAGAAACTGTATGCAAAGTGTCAAGTTAATCAGTTGAGTAGTTGAGACGTGATGATGCGTCATTCGTGAATTTCCTTTTCCGTACAATCCGTACATGTATAAGCCGATTCTCCCCTTCATTCGCATATATTATAGACTAGCAGGTAGCCTGTGCTTCACAAGGATCCACTTGAAAACTTGATGAACTGAGATTTTGAAGAATTTAAAACAGGCATAATTATTACCATCCTCATCTATATGGAGAGTTTCAAGTTAATCAGTTGAGTAGTTTAGACGTGATGATGCGTCAAACATAATTTTCCTATCCCTTACGTGTATAAGGCAGTTCTTTCTAACCATCCTTGGTCTATTAATAATCTATATTCAAAATTTCGAGTTAATCAGTCCAGTAGTTCAGACGTGATGATGCGTCAAACATAATTTTCCTATCCCTTACGTGTATAAGGCAGTTCTTTCTAACCATCCTTGGTCTATTAATAATCTATATTCAAAATTTCGAGTTAATCAGTCCACGTTTGTCTTAATAAGCCAAGTCTCTCATTTATTATATCATATGGATTGGGTATTAATATATTATATAAATGACTAATGATTCTTCATTCATTCAATTATTTTATCAATTCGATTACAAACCATGAGACTTAGTCCCGGTTGCCTTCCAGTCTGTTAAATTTTAATCGAGATTAATTCCACGAGAACCAATCAGAGAAGGCTTTTACGGAAAATAGGTTTCTTTGATTGGTTCTCATGAAATTAATCACGATCAAAATTTAACCGGCTTTTGTGCAACCGACACGGCACGTCTTATAGAGTAGAATACCTGTACAGGATACCTTCCATGATGCTTTCTATATGAAATACCTGCATCTATTAGCCCGGTGGCCAAATTAGAATAACAGGTGTGTAAAATACCCGTCGGTTTTTTCATGGGCAAAAAGAAAATTGTTGACCAAACAATGTGCAACAGGTGTTTGCTTTCTGCTGTTAAAAACCTGTTGCTTGCCTCTTGAATGGCTACTTTTTATTCGACTTTTTTCGAAAAATCTGAAGAATAGGAGTGGAAAAGTAGTAATGAAGAAAAATGAGATGAAAAGGAACTACAAGAAGCGCTCTATAGAAGTAAGAAGATGTGATCAGAGTGTATACAGTGAAGATATTTAAGATATTTAAGGTATTTATACTATTTAGATACCCACGAATTGTAAAAGGCTTCCGAGCTCGGGATTTAGCTGAGTTCTAGACTTTAACTGGCTTAAACTCTGGAGTCAGAAAATTGGTTTTCCGAGTCAGAGCGTTAACATAGTCGAGGACTATAATAGACTCTGGAGTTTAGAGATCACGTTAGACCCTGGAGTTTATAATTTCGCTTTCTGAGTGAAGTGCTTATAAGTCCAGGACTCGAATTGGATTCTCGCCTCTCGTGAGTCGAGGATTTATTAAACATCGTTAAGTCCAGAACTTAAAACAGCGTAATCTTTAACCCTCGACTGAGGTAGGGTTTAAATTTAAGTTCTAGACTTGACTGATTCAGTTATTGTTTTGGAGTAGATGAAAAGCCAAATAGATGTCATGGAATACCTAAATTATTTGGATTCATAATTTATAATTTGCAAGTTTATTTTGCAATAAAATTGTATCAGAATTATGCGTAAAAAACTAACCTTATTTTACGAATGTGACATAACCTAAATATTTTCAAGAAAAATAATACAAGGATTGGCTTGGAATTTATATTCCAATCTGAATGTTATAAATCGATGTCATATTCAACATATTAATATAACAATAATAAATTATTATTCCAGTTTTTTTTTTCAAAACAAATGCGTTTTCAAACTTAATAGCGTAATGAAATTTTTATTCCAAAATCACTGGTTAGGATCAATGATCAATAATAGCATAAAGTAAAATATAATGTTTATTCATTTATCTTTCAAAAGGTTAGGTTTTGCTTTGAATAGGCCTACAAAGAAATCGAAACGTATTTTCACAAAATAGTTTGGAGAGCATGCTCATTTGAATTATCCCGCTGCAATCAGCTGTTTTCGTTTTGCTATAATGCCAACAATATAACAGCAAAATATTGTGAATTTCCCTCATGTTTACTACATTAAAGTTCTGGACTCAAATAAGTCGATAACTTTATAGACCCCGGAGTTTAGAAGATAAAATCGTGAATCAGAAAGTCAATTTAGACTCGAGCGCTTATTTCAGTCCTGGACTTTGTAAGTCCATAACTTATAGATCCCGAGCTCGGAAACTGCCCCTTAAATGAGTTTAATGAATTAAAGGCCTGCAAATAAGTTGAGATGAAGAGTAAATTAAACAATTTAATTGTTGTTAGGGTTCTCCATTATTCATCTCATCAACTTCAAGAAAAAGCTGATTCATTGAATGAGTTCATGATTTCTAATGAACCGTCCTGTCAATCAAGAAAGTGATAATCCCATTCTTTCCACAACTTAATCATCGGAAACAAGTTTAGAAAAGTTTTTATAGTTTTTCCTTGAAACTTATTTTATTACACCTCTGCCAAGTACATTGATGATAGAGTGGCTATCCTTGACATAAATGACATACTCGATAGAAATGACATCATTTCACGATAAGTTAATCTATAGTGAGGTCCACGTTATAATGGCAGCATTTGACTAACATTGGTGTTGCTATCATTGTCTATCATTCGTGAAAACAGATAACGCTATCCTTTTCTAGTTCTGCAACGATGTCAGATCATTTTTCAACAATGTAGATATATAATAAATCAACAAAAAATTCAATCTCAATAATGAAAATCAGTGAAAAATATAATATTTATTCACAAATGAAATATTCTATTTATCATTTCAAACAAGAGGTATCAGTTAATATTAACAGAGGTATCAGCTATCCTCTAGAGAAGGCAGTGGAAAGGCAGGGAATCGGAACACTGTTCTCCTATCTTTCTCCGCTGCCATTATAACGTGGACCCCACTATAGGAAGATACTATAATGTGGATATTCTTGACTCACATGACATATTTTAACCATTTTTCCTTGGAATCTCAGTTGGTGATAAGTTATATCGTTATATCCATTTTAGCCCACATGACATACTTGAACCATTTTTCCTTAGATATTCAATTGATGATGAATAGTTATATATTTATGATAGTGGATAATCTTGACTCAAATGACATACTTAACCAACCTTTCCTTCGAAATGAAGTTAGTGATAAGTTTTGAGAAACGATTGCCGGGTTCTCCCCATTGATGAATGATTGAAGGAATAATAATATTCTTTAGAACAATCATATTTTCATTCCTATTTTATATCAGCTCGATACGACGAAATAGAAACTGATTTTGACTCATCAACTGATAACTCAATAATTGACGCATCATAACATTGTCAACTTGATAAGAGTGATGACACTATTTTTCTCACATGAGATGCGTCACTTTCCATTATGTGCTATGAAAAAATGTGAATTCTTCATTATTTTTGGCGGGAATATCAATAGAATGATAGTTAAAATAATGATAGAGTCGGCAAACATCTAAAGGTGCGTACAGATAAACGCGCCGCGAACATGGGCAATTCACTTTTAATCAGCTGACTATATCTGTATTTTCACAGAAACGGTAAGATACAGATATAAAAAGCTTGGCATCAGCTGATTAAAAGTGAATTGCTCATGTTCGCAGCGCGTTAATCTGTACGCACCTTAACAAATGATAAAAATCTGGTGTGGCGCACTCACACAACTTTCCTTGCCGTTATGAAAATTGATCACCTGACGCTAGTGTTCCCGCGCATCACAAGTCTACTATTCAAAGATTTGAGCCAGCTGGTGACAGGGCAATAACGCTGGAGACACACATGAGGTCTGCTATCTCTTCATAGTGAATGATTTAATAGAATCAACAATAATTTGCAATTGAATAATCACATTTTCTCGAATCCAAAGCTTATTTTCAATTTTAGGTGAAAATGTTACTGAACATTAATTGTAGAGATTTTCATGCTCAATCTACTCCACTTGATTTTTTTATATCAAGAATCTAAAATCAAACATTGATTGGGCGGAACTCCTGAAACTTTTACAGATATGGGACTTGTGGCAGTTGATAGAGCTTATCGATGACTATTTTAGGTATGAATTTGATCAAAATCGTTGGAGCCGTTTCCGAGAAAATCACGAAAAACCCTGTTTTTGACAACATTTTCGCCATTTTAGCAGCCATCTTGAATTACATTTGATCGAAATTGTTTGTGTCGGATCCTTATAGTGGAAGGACCTTAAGTTCCAAATTTCAAGTCATTCCGTCAATTGGGAGATGAAATATCGTGTACACAGACGCACATACACTCATACACACACACACACACTCACACACACACAAACACACACACACACACACACACATACAGCCGCCATCTTGAATTGCATTTAATCGAAATTGTTCGTGTCGGATCCTTATAGTGAAAGGACCTTAAGTTCCAAATTTCAAGTCATTCCGTTGATTGGGAGATGAGATATCGTGTACACAGACGCACATACACTCATACACACACACACACACACACACCACACACACACACACCACACACACACACACACACACACACACACACACACACACACACAACACACACACACACACACACACACACACACACACGCACACACACATACAGACCAATACCCAAAAACCACTTTTTTGGACTCAGGGGACCTTGAAATGTATAGAAATTTAGAAATTGGGGTACTATTACCTATGGCAATAGGGCAAGGAAAGTAAAAATATAAACAGAATACAGAAATTGCTCGCTTAATATTAGGATAATCATATTGAGTGTCAATGAGCCGCCTTTATCGTTTTTAGTAACGAAATTTACTCTCATAATATACTACACCTATGGTACTATGGTAGGCTACTCTGTACTATAAATTAGTACTTGTGAAAGTTCAACTGTTGGAAGTTTTGATGTGTAACTCGAATTTCGTAACAGGAAATTAGGGTAATTAATCTATCCACTTGTCAGTTGGTACACCTGCTCATTTTGTCTAGTTTCCTGCCCTGTGTTTTAATCATACTTTACTTAGCTTGAAGTATTAAAGTTGAATTTTGTAGAGTAGCTTGAAGTATTTTGAATTTTGTAGAGTAGCTTGAAGTATTTTTTACTTAGCTTGAAGTATTAAAGTTGAATTTTGTAGAGTAGAATACTCTTTCGTTTCAATAGAGTCTGATGACTTCAAAAATCTCATATTTTTCCGAGCAACTCAAACTTCAATAATGTTATCGTATAGAATAGCTGCCTTTATTTTTACATAGGATGGCGGAGTTAGGGCGCAGCCGGCCCTCTCTTACACTCAACCCTCCAATACAAAGCTGAATAATTACTAGATTAAACAAATACAAATTGAGAAAGAAATATATAAAATATTACAAGATTGATAAATATTATTGAAATACAGAATAATATTCAATGTTGAAAGAAAAAATAAGAAACCAAAATTATTATTAAGATATAAATAGAAATTATAAATTAAGAACTGAAAATATACAATTTATAGAGTGAGGTCCACGTTATAATGGCAGTATTCGATCGACATTGGTGTTGATATCCTTGTCTATCATTCGACAAAGTAGATAGCGCTATCCTGAGATGCAGGCAGCTTACACCGAAAAGGTGGCAATGATTATTACTAAGAAGAAGAAGAAGAAGAAGAGAAGAAGAAGAAGAAGAGAAGAAGAAGAAGAAGAAGAAGAAGAAGAAGAAGAAGAAGAAGAAGAAGAAGAAGAAGAAGAAGAAGAAGAGAAGAAGAAGAAGAAGAAGAAGAAGAGAAGAAGAAGAAGAAGAGAAGAAGAAGAAGAAGAAGAGAAGAAGAAGAAGAAGAAGAAGAAGAAGAAGAAGAAGAAGAAGAAGAAGAAGAAGAAGAAGAAGAAGAAGAAGAAGAAGAAGAAGAAGAAGAAGAAGAAGAAGAAGAAGAAGAAGAAGAAGAAGAAGAAGAAGAAGAAGAAGAAGAAGAAGAAGAAGAAGAAGAAGAAGAAGAAGAAGAAGAAGAAGAAGAAGAAGAAGAAGAAGAAGAAGAAGAAGAAGAAGAAGAAGAAGAAGAAGAAGAAGAAGAAGAAGAACATATTTTTGTTGGCGTAATCCTCAGAGCCTCAGATCTACTGTAGCCTTGATTTCCAATACTCCAGATCTACTCTAGACTTAAATTCCGATACTCCAAATCTACTGTAGACCAGAATGAATTCGGCAAGGTGTGTTCACATGAGGCGCCAAACTCTGATAGCTGATCTAGAAAGGATGTCACTTTGAACTGAAGACTCTTTCAACGGCAATCACCTATCCAAGGACGTTTCTGGTCCAAGAGAAAGAGAGAGAGAGAGAAGAAAAAGGGAGAGAGAGTGTGTGTGTGTGAGAGAGAGTGATAGAGTACTGAGAGAGAAAGAGAAAAAGAAAGAAAGAGAGAGAGTGACAGAGTGAGAGTGAGAGAGAGATAGATAGATAGAGATAGAGTTAGTAGTGAGATTAGATCAAATTAGATTAGATTAGATTTCTTTATTTATGTATGTTACAATATTTACTGGCTTATACACTAATTTACATTAAATGACGGTAATGCTAATTATTCAACGAATTTTACAAAGTATAGATAATTCATCAATGAGAATAGAGATTAAATGCAATTAGAATAACGATAATATAAAATTGTAATGTAACTTTATAAATCGGCGGTGTTTCAACAAATAATTGTCGATTCTTTAAGAAGGATATAAAATAATATCCTTCCCATCAACACACGACCGGGTTGTTGAGAGAGAGAGTGAGTGAGTGAGATCAGATTCCTTTATTCACGTGTTTAACGATAATCAACTTAAGTTCTAGCGTTAAAAATGATCAAAATCAGTAAGAGTAAAATAACATGATGAATCATTCATACAGACTAAAGAGTTTTGCAATAAAATTGAGCAAAGAAATATGATGATATATTCGAATATTGAGCTAATAATTTAATTTTTTCACATGAAACGGTGAAGTTTGGACCTCTAGATGTCCATTCTCAGAGAGGGTATCGAGGATACCCTCCCCTTCAGCACTTGACCGTTAATGATTTGAGAGTGAGACGAGGAGAGAGAGATTAGATTAGATTTCTTTATTATGTTGCAATATTTACTGGCTTATACACTAATTTACATTACATCATGACGATAATGCCAGTTATTCAACGAGTTTCACGAAGTATAAATAATTAATCAATGAGAATAAATATAGGATGCAATTAGAATAACGATAATATAATAATGTGATGTAACTTCATAAATCGGCGGTGTTTCAACAAATAATTGTCGATTCTTTTAGAAGGATATAAAATATCCTTCCCATGAACACACGACCGGATGACAAGAGATTGATTGATTGAGTACTTTATTTATGTAGATTACAATATATACTGGCTTATACACTTATATAAAATGGCTTACAATACAGCAAAATTATAGATGAATTTACATAGTACAGACTGAGAAAATAATAATTGAACTGTATATGCTACGGAAAAAGCAATTTGTAATAACTAAAGATAATATTGTTATGCATCTACATAAATTGGCGAAGCTTTGGACATATCAATGTCCATTCTTCGGAAAGAATATTCAAAATATCCTTCCCACTAACTCTCTATCAAAACGTTAGAGAGTGTGAGATTGTTGGATTGATTGAGTTATTACTTTATTTATGTAGATGACAATACTGACCTCGACACTTATATTACAATAGCTTACAATACAGCAAAGCTTAAGATGAATTTATTTACATGACATAAACTAAGAAAATAATTATGGAACTGTTTATGATATGAGAAAAAGATGCAATTTGGAATAACTATATAAGATAATATTGTGATGCATCTACATTAATTGGAGGAGCTTGGGATATACAGAAAAAGAGAGAGTGTGTGTGTAGTGTGATAGAGAGAGTATGATTCAGAGAGAGTGTGTGTTTGTGAGTGAGAGAATGAAAGATCTCTCTCTTAGAGAGAAAATAATGAAAGAGAGAAAAAATAAAGGGTTTTTGAGAGAGCGAGAGTGAGTGAGTGAGTGTGTGAGTTAAAGAGGTTGAAAGAGAAAAAGATGGAGAATAGAGAAGAATACAATAAGGAGAGACCAGAGAAGGAGATAGAAAATAAAGAGATAAAAAATAGAGGAAGAACTCTAGATAACACTGAATTGTCTGTAACAATTGCTCGCTAAATGATGGGGGACACACGAAACAATGCTAGAGGAAAAAGATAAAAAAAGAGAATCAGGTGGAAATAAGGAGAGATAAAGAGACAATAGATGAGCCAGAATAAGGTGTGTAGAGGATAAATGACGCACACAAGTAGACAGTAATTGGTGAGGAGACAGATTGATTAAACAGTGTTCAGGTGGTAGTTTTCACACTGAAAAAGTAACAGTTTTTTTCAGTGAAATTCAGAGAGAAAAAAGTAACAAGTAACAACGTTTTTTTAGTGCAAATAGTTTCGAACTTATATTGTATTCAACATAAGTAATAAAGAAATTCAAACTAATTGACCGAGCGAAGTGAGGTCTAAGATTAAAGTCGACGGTTTTGCATTTCTCTTTATGTGTATATGTTTATATTTTTTTTTATATGTTTATATGTTAGGCATTTACAGCGATAGATTTTCATGAAATTTGACAGGTAAGTTCCTTTTTGAATTTCTCGTCGACGTATACATAAGGTTTTTTGAAATTTTGCATTTTAAGGATAATACAAAAGAAGATGGAGTCTTCTTGGGACGCCAATATTACCGTAAAAATCAGACTTTTAAATTATTCATTATAAATCAGCTGTCGAGTGGATTATTAATTGCATGCAATGACGCATGCAATTAATATCTCAATGTATCTTGGTAAAAAGTCAGCTGTCGTGTGGACTATCAATTGCAAGCAATGAGGCATGCAATTTTGATAACTCGAAGTAGCCACAGAGAAGAGGATGTTCTCCTACTTTGTTCTCAAAGTTCTCTCAATGTTCTCCTACTTTGTGAAGTAGCTGATTATTTTCTCCCGACTTATCTCTGCTTTCAACTCGGTTAGCTTTTGATGATAGTAGCATAGTTGTTTACAACAAACTATAAGCATTGTATTGCTAATAATTATAATAAATATTAATATAAATATAAATATTAATAATTATTGTCGATACAACAACCCAAACAGCCATTAGTTGTTTACACACCGATATCTCGCCGACACGTCAGGACAGGATATAATTCACTCTGATGGACAGTATTAGAGGAGGCTGTGGTTTTCAACTGCGCGAGGTCTACTGTTCACAGATCTACTATAGTAATATTATCAATCTGTATCATATACAGTTCAATAATTATTTTCTTAGTCTATATTATGTAAATTCATCTATAATTTTGCTGTATTGTAAGCTATTGTATATAAGTGTATAAGCCAGTATATATTGTAATCTACATAAATAAAGTACTCAATCAATCAATCAATCAATCTTTTCATATATATTCCTATCCTCATCATTATTTCCTCCTTCTTCTCACACTTTCCTTCTCCATCATTATCATATCTACTTCTCCTTCTCACTCTCTCTCTCTCTCTCTCTCCTCTCTTTTCTCCTTGACCAGTACGACAAAGAGACCATAACTCAGTACACTCGACCTATATACGCAACCCAATATGTAATAAATTATGCTTACAGTCAGATATAGTGAAGCAGAGATCATGTTTATATGGATAGTAGCATAGAGTATTGGAGCATACTAGATAGTTAGACGTGTTTTCTTGAATATTATTACCTCAGTGGTAAGTACGCTATTGTGATTGTAATTGGGCGTAACCAACAGTTATTAAACTAACAGCTCGTTAAACCTAACTGCTCGTTATTATTGTTGATGCAAGAAGTTAGAAGGAATAACCCTGCTCTATATAGTGGAGTCCACGTTATAATGGCAGTATTCTATTAACAATGGTGTTGCTATCCTTGTCTATCATTTGACAAAACAGATAGCGCTATCCTTCTCCACCTCCGCAACGTTGTCAGATCGTTCTCAAACAGTGCAGAAATAAAATTTATTTTCACTTTTTCTGTAGTTGAGAAGTTGATATTGTGGTAATTATTCATATTGAATGAAAAAGACTAAGAAATTGTCAAAAAAACCACAGATTTATTGATACTTAGAAACACCGGTCTCGGTTATTACACCATTGTCAATCTCTGATAAACTGAAACTAAATACAAGAGCAGCAGAATAGCAGAATAGTATACTAGTAGGTGAGTACTGCTATTGGTCAAGGGCATGAACGCCTGCCATTGGCCCAGCTAGACAGTCTCCTCCCACTTAACGGTGTCACAAAATGGCGGCTTAAGCAACACACTCGCCATGATAACAAATAAGTGAGAATTTGTGTGTATTTATGGCTTCAAAATTTTATAAAATAACTTAATCAATTAATGTGCAGTGATAATTAAGTGTAATATTTTACTTTCGTTTGGTGTTTTAATTCTTCTAAATTTAAAATTTGCATCTTATATTTATTTTTGGACGAGAATTGAGCTTGAACTATTTACAGTAGAAACATAACCTACTTTTATGGACATGTAACATTATCAAAATTTTGGAATGGAATAGTTTTGGGCCAAGCCTGTTGTTCCTACCCAATCATATTATTTTATATGATTTGTAATATTGTATCCACGAATAAATAAATAAATAAATAAAAGTTACTTTCAGTACAAAATAAGAACCAAGAAAAACAAGTGTGAAAGATAATCAAACAAATATGTAAAAGGAAAAACTATTGAATAATGTATGCTTACAATGTTATGTTAAAACTAAATTCGTAGTGTTGTATTGGTTGAAATGAATCTGGTCATTTAAACTATACTGGGAATTTTCCTTAATTTGTCTTGCTATTTCTAAAGCCTCTAGAATATTCAAATTTGTTATTAACATGCAGAAACTCAACATTCTCCTCAACTGTGAACTTGTGATTATTTGTTATCAAATGTTCAAAGTTAGATTCCCCATTTTGTTTATTCCAATCTCTGATGTGTTCTTTAATTCTAAAACTTCTACCAGTTTGACCCAAATTACAAGCATTACAATTACCACATTTAAGTTTGTACACCCCACTTTTATCCCAAATATCAATTTTGTCTTTGCTCCAGCTAAATAGACCAAAGACCAAACCGATTCTAAATACTATTTAGCTGGGGTAAAAACTTAAATTTGATTGAAACTTTTCAGACTCCATTCGATCTTTGGTTTCAATCTTTGGTATAATTTTTTGTTTGAACTTTATTGAAAAAAAAATTACAAATTTGGTTGCAAATTTTCAGACTAGATTCCAACTTACTCAGTACAAACTAGCGGAGTGAATTTCGAAACGGTACTTTTTAGAAGCAGGAAGCCCTCGTCGCTAATATTAATCAGGCAACGCAATAGCTAAAATTAGCACCGGCAACTTCCAATTTTATTATGCAACCGCTATCATATTATAGCAGAGTGTGTTTACAGCAACAAAGCGATAATTGCAACTATTTTAGTGATAATATTCTGGAATATTTCTTCTATGTTTGGTTTCGAAGCATCTAAATTTAAAAAATCTACTTTTAAATATCTAAGGACTGGAATTTTGTGAAGTGAACAACTACGAGACTTGACCTATTTCGGACTATGTGTAACTTTATCTAAATTTGGGAGAGGAATAGCACAAGGTTACCTCATTTCTTCTCTCCGTATCATTTTTAAGACGTACTTATTGTATGAATCAATTAAGAATAAATAAATAAATAAAGAATGAATATCACACTCACAATAAATTGAACAGAAAGAGGTATTAACACATTTTTTGTATTTTTAATATTTCCCTGTATAGTCCTACTACATTATAATATACTTTTCCTACAGATACCTTGAAAAGTGACCATTTATGCACTGATTGCAGTTCCGCTCTAGTGCGCAAAGTATTACTTTGCGTACTCCAGATTTGCAGCATGACAACGCAAAATAGTGAGTAGGTTATATGGAGCACCAGTGCAGGAAAATCAATATTAAGTTGGTAACACTGACTGTGGTATAGTGAGGTCCATTTTATAATATGGCAGTGGAGAACGGCGTTGCCTATTTATTATGTACCTTGATAATAGTCATTCCAATGCTTACATAAGATAAACCCCCTTCAAGCAGTCAGATAGATTTTCAATTGAATCACTAATCATTATAATTTAATTATTATTAATCAATTTTGAATGAATTAAGGTTTTTATTGATAATAAAGTTACACAGAAAAACATTTAATGGATTTCAGAGAATTTTATCCATAATTACCCACTTTTCATATTCAATGGTAACTGTAGGAAAAATGTAATGTTAAATACGTGCACAAAGTTCGTTTGCTGCACTCAAGAAACCATTATTCGGCACTCGCCTACGGCTTGTGCGTAAACGTTTCTTTCGGTGCAGCAATCAGTCACTTCGCGCACTAGTTGCACAAATAACTATTTCATCCTTCGTAGATTCTACCACTCATTCTACTGATATTCTTCTTCCTCTTATTCTTCTTTTCCTCCTCTTTCTCCTTTTTTTCACCACCATGATCTTTTTTCTTCTTGTTCTCTCTCTTGTATTACCTTTTCTTCTCAACCTTCTAGATATTCTTCTTCCATTTTTCTCTTCTCCTATTTCCTTCCCCTCCTTTTTGGTAGAGAGTTAGTGGGGAGGATATTTTTAATATTCTTTCCGAAGAATGGACATTGATATGTCCAAAGCTCCGCCAATTTATGTACATGCATAACAATATAATTATTATCTATAGTTATTATATTACAAATTGCTTTTTCATATCATATACAGTTCAATAATTATTTTCTTAGTCTATATCATGTAAATTCATCTATAATTTTGCTGTATTGTAAGCTATTGTATATAAGTATATAAGACAGTATATATTGTAATCTACATAAATAAAGTACTCAATCAATCAATCTCCTTCACTTTCTTCTTCCAATTCAATACACACACAAGACAAACATACTGAAAATCAGGAAAAATCAAAGTCATGTCAATGAGTGATTTGAAATGGAAACATTCTTTATTGATTTCATAAAAATGTTTGGTTCGATTACCTGATATTGTAATACCTTTATTCAAAACAAAATTTCGAATCGTGTGACCAAAAGACGAACCTAAGGTGTGTCACAAGATACAAAATAGTATTCAACTTACTCATGCGAGAGAGAGAGAGAGTGTGTGAGAGAGAGCGGATGATCCGACAATTGTTCAGTTTAGCTGGAAGTTACGTGCTTGACATTCTGAATCTCAAATAATTTTAATATTAATCTCGTAACTCACTGTCATAATATACAGGCTACACCTTACATAAAAGTCACTTTGAGACACTCAGCATTGGTTTGAATGGGAAGCTCTATATTTCTTTATTGATTGATAAAAAATTTTCTACATCATCAAAAATGATAGGGAGAGAAAAAATGAGGTGACCTTGGGCTATTCCTCTCCCGAATTCAGATAAGGTTACACCTAGTCCGAAATAGGTTAAGTCTTGCAGTTCCTCACTTCAAATAATTGTCAGTTCTTAATTATTTTCACAGAGTAGTTAGTAGTGCTATATGTGTTTTATTTTCAACTGCTTGGAGTTGAGACATGAAATAATGAAAGCAGTTTCTCTTTATGATTATTTCTTCCATCAGTTTTCAAGAGTAAATATGTGACACAGCCTCTTCAAACTCTTTATTGTGTAATTAATAATGACATCATTGATGACTCTATAAACAGTAAAAAAAGAAACAACTGGGTTTTATCAGCTGCTATCAAACGTCTGTTGCTCTCAAGGTTTGACATTTGTTCCATTTGCAAATTCAATTCGTTCAATCTGTATAGCCATAGAGAAAAGTTTGAAGAAGCTATAACTAGTAGTTCTGTAAGCAGTAGACCTCACGCAGTATACTCATCCACAAGTACCTGATTGAAACTATAGACCTTATGGAAATTCAGCAATAGACTGGCTTCTCCACACATCTGTGTAATCACTTGTCAGCTGATTTATGATTAATAACTCTATAGTCTGTTTTTTACTTTCCTTGCCTATTACCTACCATAGGTAAGGCCAACGATTTTGATCAAATTCATACCTAGAATAGACATTGATGAACTCTATCAACTGCCATGAGTCCCTTATCTGTAAAAATTTCAGGAGCTCCGCCCCATCTATGCAAAGTTTGATTTTAAATTCCCAATTATCAGGCTTAAGATACAATTTGAACAAAAAATTCAAATGTAAAAGATTCAGCATGAAAATCTCTTCAATTAATGTCTAGTAACATTTTCACCTGAAATTGAAGATGAGCTTGAATTCGAAAAACATGATTATTCAATTGCAAACTGTTGGCAACTGTTGATTCTATTAAATCATTCACTATGAAGAGATAGCAGACTTCGTGTGTCTGCAGCGCTATTGTCCTGTCACCAGCTGGCTCAGAACTTAGAAAAGTAGACTTGAGATGCGCGGGAACACTAGCGTCAGTTGATAAATTTTCATAACGGCAAGGAAAGTTGTGTGAGTGCACCACACCAGATTTTTACTTTAATATTGGCGTATGAAGGAGGCTCCTTTTTCCTTTTATATCATCCTTGAAATGCAAAATTTCCAAAAACCTTGTATATACGTCGACGCGCAATTAAAAAAGTAACATACCTCTCAAATTTCATGAAAATCTATTACCGCGTTTCGCCGTAAATGTGCAACATATATTTAAACATTCAAACATTAAGAGAAATGCCAAACCGTCGACTTGAATCTTAGACCTCACTTCGTTCGGTCAACATAGAATAGAATAGAACAATCTATATACGTTTTCTCTGGCTATAAATATAGGCTATCCTTCCTCTATGTTATACCTCACAAGATAGAACTGAGACCTCATAAGAACCTCATAAGATACCTCACCTCATAAGAAATGAAATAAGTGTAACAGTAAAACTGAACTAAAACTGCAGTGCTGTAATCAATAATACCAATAACCTATGATATAATGAAGGGGAGAAATCGTCTTATACACTTACGGGATAGGAAATTCACGAATGACGCATCTTCACGTCTGAACTACAAGACTGATTAACATGAAATCTTGCATATATAGATCCTTCATTTACCGAGGGTGGTTATAGGCCTATTTTAAATTCATCAAGATTTCAGTCTGTCAAGTTTTTGATTAGTTCCTTACGGAGCACGGGTTACCTGCTCAACAATACAGTACTATGATTATTCACTCTACAGTGACACCCACGTATAATGACAGTATATGATTAACATTGGTGTTGCTATCCTTGTCTAGCATTTCACAAATCAGAAAGCGCTATCTTTTTCTAGCTCCGCAACGTTGTTATCCTTGTCTAGCATTTCACAAATAAGAAAGCGCTATCTTTCTCTAGCTCCGCAACGTTGGTAGAGAGTTAGTGGGGAGGATATTTTTAATATTCTTTCCGAAGAATGGACATTGATATGTCCAAACCTCCGCCAATTTATGTAGATGCATAACAATATAATTATTATCTATAGTTATTATATTACAAATTGCTTTTTCATATCATATACAGTTCAATAATTATTTTCTTAGTCCATATCATGTAAATTCATCTATAATTTTGCTGTATTGTAAGCTATTGTATATAAGTGTATAAGACAGTATATATTGTAATCTACATAAATAAAGTACTCAATCAATCAATCAACGTTGTCAGATCGTGTTTTAACAATGTAGAAATATGATTACTTGACAAAATATTCAATCTCCATTACGAAAATTCATCATAATTTCTGACAAAAAGTTTTCTATTTTCCGCAATTAAAAACCTGAAAAACTGTAAACTTGTCCTACTGAAGTCTTGGAGAATCAAAAATAGTCAATAAAAACAAAATAAAAATCTTGAAGTACCCTTTATTTTAAAAACTTTAAAATAGTTCAACAACTAGTTTCGACACTAAGGTGATTTTCAAGTTGAAAATTCAAAGGGTTTTTGAAAATAAAGTTGAAATTTTCAACTTGAAAATTACCTTAGTGTCCAAACTAGTTGTTGAACTATTTTAAAGTTTTTTAAAATAAAGGGTACTTCAAGATTTTTATATTGTTTTTATTAAAAGTAGCCCAAGTGATTGAAGTGTTTTCAAAAATAGTCCTATAAGTACCCTCGGTAAATTGAGAATCTATATGCCGAATTCAAAGTTAATCAGTTGAGTAGTTGAGACGTGATGATGCGTCATTCGTGAATTTCCTATCCCCTACGTGTATAATCCAATTCTTTCCTTTATTATAATTATTACAGATGTTGGTCTTCCCGGCCTTCAATTTCCTACTCAAAGTTCATCGACCGTCTTGAAATTTGGCAAAGTTCCGTTCCCCAAAAACATATAATCCATGTCAAAGTCGTCTGGAAGAAAACATTTTTATTACAATATTTGGAATGACAAATCGGTGTGACTGTCTGGAAAGCAAACATTTATGAAATATATATATGGAGTATAAATGGGATATATATGGAATATTTGAAATGACAAATTGTTTTGACTGCCTACTGACTACGCCCAGGTATTTCGGGGCGAATTTTATCGTTGGCCGTTTCTTTGTTTTGGCGACGACCAAATTCAATTAAAGCGTGACCTGACGTCGGTTAGGCTACCAAACTTTACGACCGATAAAACTTCAAAGTTATAATAGGCGTCACCAGACGTTAACTAACCAGTATAGCCTACTCCACCAGACGTACCAGATTCTGTACAGACTCTGTACAGACTCTGTACAGACTCTGTACAAATTCAGATATGCTGATGTCCACGTTATGATGGTGGGAGAAAAAGATAGGAGAACAACGTTTCCGATTCTCTGCCTTGTCACTGCCCTCTATGGAGGATAGCTGATGCCGGTATATGTGATGTAATATTAACTGTTCATTGTTGTTGCCTCACCAAAAAATAAAAATATTCTTCCATTTCATTTCAGATTCAGAATGAGGTGTGCCACGGTGGGTCCACGTCACAATGGCAGTGGAAATGGATAGAAGAACAGCAATGCCGATTCTCTGCCTTGCCACTGTCTTCTATTAAGGATAGCTGATACCGGCATACCTGATGTGAAATTAACTGTTCATTGTAGTTTCAAATAATCAATTTTATAATTCATTCGACACAAAAATATATGTTACAATGATTGAACAATCAATCCCTTTTTGTCATTGAGATTGGATATTTTGTTGATTTATCATATTTCTAAATAGTTTAAAAACTATCTTTGAACTTGGTGGAAATTGAAAAGGTTCAATCTGATTTGCCGAATGATAGACAAGGATAGAAACACCGATGAAAATCAAATACTATATTCAAAATTAGTAATACATTTTTATGATTAATATATTTTCAATCTATATATATAAAAGCGAAATGGCACTAACTCACTGACTCACTCGCAAAACTAAAAATCTACCGGACCAAAAACGTTCAAATTTGGTAGGTATTTTCAGTTGGCCCTTTAGAGGCGCACTAAGAACGGATTTGGGAAAATTTCCAAAGATACGCCCAAAATCTGCGTTTTTCCAGCGTTTTTTAGTGTTTTCTCAGCTTCATCGAGAGCAAATGAACAGAAAATGTTCAAATTTAGTACAGAAGCTTAGCTAGGGTGTAATAATGTTGAGTTAGAAGGAATTTGCAATAACGTCCAAGATACGCCCAAAATTAGCGTTTTTTTGCTTTTACTCAGATTTATCGAGAACAAATGAACAAAAAATGTTCAAATTTAGTAATGTTGTGTTGGAAAGAATCTGCAATAACGTCAAAGATACGCCCAAAATTAGTGTTTTTCCATCGTTTTTTTTTTTTGCTTCTTCTCAGATTTATCGAGAACAAATGAACAGAAATTCAGAAATTGTTCAAATTTAGTACAGAAGCTAAGCTAGGGTGTAATAATGTTGTGTTAGTAAGAATTTCAAATCAAATCATACAATAAATACATATTCAAAACATAATAAAAGAAAATACATAATTTTATAATCAAAAGTATAAAATAATAAAATAGAAATTAAGCATAAATAATAGTCTACCAAAATCATAATTAGATACTTTTCAATGGTAATTTGGCATCACCAGCAAAAGAATATTAAGCCTTGCCCGCTGGTGAGAGTTTGAAAAATGCCAAAGATAAATTAGCGGTTTTTTGCGTTTTCTCAGTTCTTTCATCAAGTAATAGACAGAAAATGTTCAAATTTGGTACAGAGGTTTAGCTAGCGTCTAAAAATTTTTTAATGAGGTGACTTTAATATTTCATCAAAGATACGCCCAAAATCAGCGTTTTTCCAACGTTTTTCTGCGTTCTCTCAGTATTTTGACTTTCTGATGGAATGAAGCATGCTCAAATGAAAAATGCAGGCGAGATCTTTTTGGATGATCCAGTCGGGAGTCCAGGGGGCGGAGCCCCCTGGCCAGACGGATATGGCGACCGAAGCGAGCCTGACGGCTAGTTGATTATATATTTGTTGATTGTTAAGAAACGATCTGGAAACGTTCCGGAACTGGAAAACGTTAGCACTCTCTGATGTTTCGAATTATAGACAAACTAGCCGTCAGGCTCGCTTCGCTCGCCATATCCGTCTAGCCAGGGAGCTCCGCCCCCTGGATCCCTGACTGGATCGTCCAAGAATGAGATCAGCAGGCTCGCTTCGCTCGCCTGCATTTTTCATTTGGGAATTTTTATCATATGTTAGGACAATCCAGTCGGGGGTCCAGACTAAACGGCTGGCTAAACGGATATGGCGAGCGAAGCGAGCCTGACTGCTAGTAATATAATATTCCCAGGATTGAAGTAGCAGTGCCCAGTCAATTTTTCCGCGATAAATGCATTTAAATCTTCAACTTGGTGCCAACCTAACAAAGTCAACTCAACTTAATGCCAACCTGACAAAATTATTAATTTAGTTGCCAGTTTACAACTGTTTCGAAGAGGTACTCTATCTGGATTATAGTTCTATAGTAACATATGATATGGAAATTTCAATTATAATTGAGAGATTGGGAGAAGAAGAATATACATGCTAGAAGACGATCTTTAAACCCTTAAAAACAACCCTTAGAGTTAAAATATTGCCAAAAGATTTCTTAGTGCGCCTCTAAAGGTCCAACTGAACATACCTACCAAATTTGAACGTTTTTGGTCCGGTAGATTTTTAGTTATGAGTGAGTGAGTGAGTGAGTGAGTGAGTGAGTGAGTCAGTGCCATTTCGCTTTTATATATATAGATAGATATGCAACACTAATGTTGTCAAACGCTGTCATTATAACGTAGAACTCACTATAGCAAACTAGCAGAGTTGAGTGTGCACTAGCAAAATGCAGCACATAAAAGAGAGATCAATTATACTAATTAGTGTGCAGTGAGCACTTCAGTTATTTCTGGTGCACTGAACAATTGACTGCCAAAATACTTTATTTTGCCGGCTGCAAAAAGTTTTTAGCGACTACGTCATCACCCTTCAACATTCCCAAGTTTATTGTCTGAGTCTCTTCTCTTTCGCCTGTTTCCTCTGCATTTATCAATATTTCCTCTTCTTCTTCATGTTCACTTGTTATTATTCATTCTTTATTCATTTATACAATAAGTAGATTATCAAAATGATTAACGGTTATTCATTTGTGTAAAAATCAATATTGAAAGGGTGCTTCGATTGGACTACATCCAATGTATTCTTCTTCATCCCATTTTAAATTTTTGATGGCAAATTTCACGAAAACCGTTCACTTCACAAATGATTTACAGGAGACAAAAAAGTAGGCAAATTCTATCAAGATTTCAAGGATACCTCATTCATTAAGATTGAAGTGAGAATAACAGAGAAATCAATTATTTTTGTACTGAATGCATGACCACTTTTCACCATTTAAACATCAATACTACATTTTCAATTCCAATTGATTTCAAGATGAAGCTTTGAAACTCTTTATGACTTCATATGGCCATCCAGCTGATTTTACAATGTTTTTCAGATGATCTTGTTTGTTCATGGTCACGCATGCAGTACGAAAAAAAATAATTTCTCTATTATTCTCAGACTAATCTCAATAAATAAGGTATCCTTGAAATCTTAATAAAATTTGGCAATTTTTTTGTCTCTTCTAAATTTTCCTTAAAGTGAACGGTTTTCGTGGAATTTGCCATCAAAAATTTAAAATTGTCGCCATTTTGAAAATTTACATTGAACATTTCTTATTTTATCTTTCAAAGTTGAGTCTATATAGCATGAATAATATTCATGCCAAATTGCAGATCAATATAACATTCTAGAGATAAAAATTCCCAAGTGAAAAAAAACAGAATGGCAGCTATAAGAATAACCGCTGAGTTTTGGACACTTCAAATACGACATTTGTAGTCTCCTATCATCCAGGAACAGTACCCTAGAATGTTCGACACTACATCTGAAACACTCTGTATTTTAAATTCAAAGTCACCTTACAACAATCAACCTTCTGAGATATTGAAGATTTTTAAATATTCAAATACTCTTCCCAATTCTCTTCTTCCCTATTTCCTCTACCTCCGCTTCTTCTTCTCCTTCTTCTTCTCATTCTTCTTCATCGCCTTCTCCTTCTCAATCTTCTTCTGATCATCTTCTCCTCCTCCTTGTTCTTGTACTTTTTCATCTCCCGCTTCACTTCCAGTGCTCATCAATTTTCTTCATATCCATCTCTATTGCTTCTTCAACTCTATCGCTCATTCTTATTCTTTTCTTTTCCATCCGCCATCTTTTTCTTCTTCATCTTCCCTTCAACTTCTCCTCAGTGGCGCCATTTCACCAAACTGCTAGGGGGGGGCGCAAAAACCAAGAGGTATGGGGGGAAGGAATACCCTCAAAGGATAGAGGGTCCTGGGTTCTTCCCGATAAATATTACATCCAAGATGTTATTGAATGCTTCATTTTTTCCAGTTTTATACAAATGTGGTAGAAGTTAGTATCAATACAAACCTATATAGACCTACGGAGAGGCCCTAAAGTAGGAATACACTGAAAGAGATTTCTTAAAAATCATGGAAACATAATTTTTTTCTTTTACAATAACAGTTTCAACAATTTCATTGGGGATCATATTCTAATTGGAGAATAACTTTCAGTTAGAAAGCTGGAACTTTAAGCTGGTTCCATAATTTTCACCAACTCTGTACATACTACATTGATTGTCTGATTGTGCCCTTTCTTTTGTTTTTTCACTGTGACATCTTGCAACTTGTTAATTCTCAAGTTGAAATCTATGCAACAACTCACTTATTTCTCACTGATCAATAATAATTGTACCCATTCTATTTTAAGCTTCAACTATACCCAAAGAGAAAAATATATTCTTTATTACTCCGTACCCGTAGCCATATTTCCAAGGAATTTTGCTACATTGTTGATTCTGTAGGAGAAATTTTACTACTGCTGTTTAAAAAAAGTATTAAATCAGTATGAGATTTTAAGGATTCTTGTAGATGGACCCGCATTTTCATTATTTATCTGATCCTTGGGGGGGCCTAGGACGCCCCTGCCCCCCCTAAATGGCGCCCCTGCTTCTCCTTCTACTTCTTCATCTTCTATTGCTCCTCTATATCTATTGCTCATATCTGGCGGATACAGTAATTGGCCAACTAATAAAAATGGGTCAATTCTGAGTGCAAGAAAATTGGTTGAGCAATTTGCATACGAGTGTTTGGTGAGCTGCTATTTTTGAGTGTTGGGTGTTAAAGTGACACACATCTGTCTTCTATTTGTAGATATGATCTCTCTGTCTATCACTTCACTGACTGATATTCATTTTTTCATTTCATGTTCTAAACTTGCATAATTATTATTGTACCTTCTTTGAATCGTCGTTCGCTATTTCAAAAGTCAAAACCTTCATATAACATTATCAAAATTTGAGAATGGAATAGTTTTAGGCCAAGCCTGTTGTCCCTACCCAATCATATTTATATGATTTGTGATTGCATCCACGAATAAATAAATAAATAAATATTATTACTACATTATCATTCACAATCCCACTAGTGTCACTAGTCTCACTTTTTTATTTCTATTTATTTATTCAATTATCTTATCTTATTTATTTATCTTTTATTTATATATTTCACAAAGAAGCACTGATTGGAAGAGAAAAATTAAGGATACTCCTTGTACTCTTAAAATTAGATTTCTTCTCGTACTTCTTCTACCTCTCTTCCTCCTCATCTCATATCTTCTCCTTTTCTTCCTGCTCATTTCTCTTTATTTCCTTCTCCTTGTTGTTGTTCTTCTTCTACTTCTCCCTTTTCTCCTTCTTCTTTTTCTTCCTCTTCATCTTCTTCTTTTCATATTTTTTCCCCTTTTGCATCTGCGTTACATTCTTCTCTTTTTCAGTTTTTTATTCCTCTCTTGCTTTTTCATCAATCATTTACCATCCGGGTCTCCCATTCTCATGAGACTTCTCTAATCTCACATGATTATTCTTATCACTTTTTAATTTCCATTTATTCATTCCGTTCTTCTCCTACTTCTTCTACCTCTCTTCATCTTCTTCTCATATCTTCTCCTTTTCTTCCTGCTCATTTCTCTTTATTTCCTTCTCCTTGTTGTTGTTCTTCTTCTACTTCTCCCTTTTCTCCTTCTTCTTTTTCTTCCTCTTTATATTTCTCCACTTTTGCATCTACTTTACACTCTTCTCTTTTTCAGTTTCTTATTCCTTTTTTGCTGTTTCATCAATCATTTACTATCCGGGTCTCCCATTCTCCTTTTCCTCATCCAACTTAATTCCCTTTTGATATATCATTGATTCATTTCTCAAGTTTTATTGTTTACATCAGCAATACAACAAAATAGAAAACATCTCATCTGATAACTATAACTAATAATTTAAAGCTAAGCACTTCTGAAAGGTTAATTTGACACTATATCGTAATGTATCAATAATACAGTAGAAATTAACTTTAAACTTATAAGTACACAACTCATATCAACATTTTGGAATAATGTAACTGATGGTGGAAATGAACCTTAACATTTTATGTGAGAACCGATGCAAACAAAAATACTATTCACAAAAGAGCTTCCGCAAAGCCCTTGTCCGTGAATAGGAGTTTGAATAATGGGACATATGAAAACGATACGACACATACACACACGCATTCACACAGTCATCAATATTCGACAATTGACACATCAGAGCATCCCCCTCATTACATATATCTCATAGTGATATAAACTTCATGTGAACAGTAGGGAGGAAGCCACCACCTATAAATCGACCAATTTTTAAGGCAGAAAAAAGAATTTAAGACAGAAGAGAGAAGAAGTAGAAAAATGTTTAGGTTTTATGACAATTTATTTACTTAGCTTACCACTCTGAAGAAATTTTCAATTTCCAAAGGTGAATGAAGCCATAGCCAACACTTCGTTTTACGGATGAATTGTTTGCAAATTTTCAGTTTCCTTATTTCCTCAGGATGGATATCGTGAAATTTTGGTCCCAGAAAAATGAAACATCTTTGAAGTTTCCTCAAGTCCCATTCTCCTTATTCTCTTACATATAATGTATCATATTCTATGTAATCTACAATATTATCTAATCAAGAAATTATTCTCCCCTCCCCTTTCTCACTATATCTCAAATTATATTCATTCACTACATTACAAAAATATGGAAGCCTGGGTTGTCTGGAAGGCCACTCATTAATTGAGGAGTTGGGTGGAAAAACGACCTGAGTCAAGAAATCAAGTTTTGTGTAAATTGAGTTTGAAATATTTAGTACACATCTTCATTATTTCATCAGAATGCAATATTCTTGCAAGTATTTGAACTTTATTGATCTTTTTATACTATTTTCAATGCTTTAGTCCATATATATAAAAGCGAAATGGCACTCACTCATGACTGACTGACTGACTGGCTCACTCACTCACTCACTCGCATAACTAAAAATCTACCGGACCAAAAACGTTCAAATTTGGTAGGTATGTTCAGTTGCCCCTTTAGAGGCGCACTAAGAATCTTTTGGCAATATTTTAACTCTAAGGGTTGTTTTTAAGGGTTTAAAGTTCGTCTTTTAGCATGTATATTCTTCTTCTCCCAATCTCTTAATTATAATGAAATTTCCATATCATATGTTATTACTATAGAACTATAATCTAGATAGAGTACCTCTTCGAAACAGTTGTTAACTGGCAACTAAATTAATAATTTTGTCAGGTTGGCATTAAGTTGAGTTGACTTTGTTAGGTTGGCACCAAGTTGAAGATTTAAATGCATTTATCGCGGAAAAATTGATTGGACACTGCTACTTCAATCCTGGGAATATTATATTTCTAGCCGTAAGGCTCGCTTTGCTCGCCATATCCGTTTAGCCAGACGTTTAGTCTGGACCCCCGAATGGATTGTCCTAACATATGAGAAAAATTCTCAAATGGAAAACGTAGGCGAGCGAAGCGAGCCTGCTGATCTCATTCTTGGACGATCCAGTCGGGGGTCCAGGGGCGGAGCCCCCTGGCTAGACGGATATGGCGAGCGAAGCGAGCCTGACGGCTAGTATACTATATTCTTTATTGATTCATACAATGAGTACATCATCAAAATGATAGCAAGGAAAAGTAAGGTAACCTTGTGCTATTCCTCTCCCAAATTCAGATAAGGTTACACATAGTCCAAAATAGGTTGAGTCTTGTTCTTACTTGAAAAACTACACATTTTTCTTCTACTTTGTAGTTTTATTCTTTTAACCACTTTAGTGAGGTCCACGTTATAATGGCAATATTTGATTACCATTGCTGCTGTATCCAGCTTGGCTTTCATTCGACAAAGCAGATAGCGCTATCCTTTTTCATCTCTGCAACGTTGTCAGATACTATATTCTCACTATATGCCCAAAAAGCCTGTATTTTCTTTTCTGACTATTGTATTTTTTGCTCTATCCAATAAACTAGTAGTTCTGTGAACAGTAGACCTCGCGCTCAGTGAGCTGCATTGACCTGTTGTTATGTTTTCTCAAAAATTAATAAATAATTATCAATTAAAATGTCTAGAAAAAATCCTAAATAAACATAGAGCTTTCTGTCCTATATCGTACCGTGACGTGTCGTCCCGGAATGTGAGTGTGAGCGCTGTTATCAGGTCTGGCTGCAACTGTCTACAACGTTGATGGAAAGATACAATTTTCAAGATGTTCGATGTTTTGAACGGGTTGTATTATAGTCCACTAGACAGCTGATTTATGATGAATAATTTTATAAACTTAGTCTGACTTTTACGGTAATATTGGCGTATGAAGTAAGCTCATTTTTCCTTTTATATTATCCTTGGAATGTAAAATTTCCATAACCTTGTATATACGTCGACGCGCAATTTAAGAAGGAACATACCTGTCAAATTTCATGAAAACCTATTACCGCGTTTCGCCGTAAATGCGCAACATAAAAACATATAAACATTTAAACATTCAAACATTTAAACATTAAGAGAAATGTCAAACCGTCAACTTGAATCTTAGACCTCACTTCTCTCGGTCAATAAATGAATAAATAAATGAAGGCTTCACACCAAGTTTATTCAACCGAAATTGATGCCTTAATATTTAGAGCTCCGTGAAATTCATGTCAACGAATATTATTTCTAGAGTGCAAAAATAGTGCGCCGTCTTGAAAGTGCAGATTTTTGTTGGATGACCCAGTAAAAAGAGCAGGCAAAAATAATACTGTTGACCAACTTGGCACTTGGTACTCCACATAGAAAGTAAAGCGAATTCCGGGCAAACTTAAAGAAAAGTGAGAGAGGCCGAAAAGACGAAGGAAGAGAAGGGAGAAGTATGGAGCATGGAGTTTATTAAGTACTATCATAGAGAAACAATAGCGTAAGTAGATATCCCATGGTATAGGGAATTTATGTCGCAACTTTTACTGTTATCTCAAGCCGATTACTGTCGATTATTGTTAATTTTTACTGTTTTGTTGGGTGAGAGTGTTTAAACGGCACAATATGAGAGACTACCATTGCTGCTGTATCCAGCTTGGCTTTCATTCGACAAAGCAGATAGCGCTATCCTTTTTCATCTCTGCAACATTGTCAGATACTATATTTCCACTATATGCCCAAAAAGCCTGTATTTTCTTTTCTGACTATTGTATTGTTTGCTCTATCCAATAAACTAGTAGTTCTGTGAACAGTAGACCTCGCGCTCAGTGAGCTACATTGACCTGTTGTTATGTTTTCTCAAAAATTAATAAATAATTTATCAATTAAAAATGTCTAGAAAAAATCCTAAATAAACATAGAGCTTTCTGTCCTATATCGTACCGTGACGTGTCGTCCCGGAATGTGAGTGTGAGCGCTGTTATCAGGTCTGGCTGCAACTGTCTACAACGTTGATGGAAAGATACAATTTTCAAGATGTTCGATGTTTTTGAACGGGTAGTATTATAGTCCACTAGACAGCTGATTTATGATGAATAATTTATAAACTTAGTCTGACTTTTACGGTAATATTGGCGTATGAAGTAAGCTCATTTTTCCTTTTATATTATCCTTGGAATGTAAAATTTCCATAACCTTGTATATACGTCGACGCGCAATTTGAAAAGGAACATACCTGTCAAATTTCATGAAAACCTATTACCGCGTTTCGCCGTAAATGCGCAACATAAAAACATATAAACATTTAAACATTCAAACATTTAAACATTAAGAGAAATGTCAAACCGTCAACTTGAATCTTAGACCTCACTTCTCTCGGTCAATAAATGAATAAATAAATGAAGGCTTCACACCAAGTTTATTCAACCGAAATTAATGCCGTAATATTAGAAGCTCCGTGAAATTCATGTCAACGAATATTATTTCTAGAGTGCAAAAATAGTGCGCCGTCTTGAAAGTGCAGATTTTTGTTGGATGACCCAGTAAAAAGAGCAGGCAAAAATAATACTGTTGACCAACTTGGCACTTGGTACTCCACATAGAAAGTAAAGCGAATTCCGGGCAAACTTAAAGAAAAGTGAGAGAAGCCGAAAAGACGAAGGAAGAGAAAGGAGAAGTATGGAGCATGGAGTTTATTAAGTACTATCATAGAGAAACAATAGCGTAAGTAGATATCCCATGCTATAGGGAATTTATGTCGCAACTTTTACTGTTATCTCAAGCCGATTACTGTCGATTATTGTCAATTTTTACTGTTTTGTTGGGGTGAGAGTGTTTAAACGGCACAATATGAGAGACTACCATTGTCATAAAGCTTCACAGGAAAGAACTATGTGGTCTATCAGCTTGAGATAACAGTAAAAGTTGCGACATAAATTCCCTATACCATGGGATATCTACTTATGCTAATGTTTCTCTATGGTACTATAGTGAGGTCCACGTTATAATGACAGTGGAGAAAGATAGCAGAACAACGTTGCCGATCCTCTGTTTTGTCAATGCCTTCTATAGACGGTAGCTGATACAGATTTATTGATGTACATTATTAACTGTTCATTCTCGTTAAATATAATCAATTATATTTTATCAAGCAATAATCCCTTTATCACGTACACCCTGAGTAGCTTCAGAGGTGGGTGATTGATACCCAGGTGTTGCTCCTGGATGACTTCGCTCAGTCGTAATGTGGGCGGGGAAAGGAGGCAAGTCGAAGTTCTTCTTCCTTCTTCTTTGATCCTCAGCTGGCGTGAACAGCACCTCCTGGTGCTTCTGACGGCGTGAAGGTCGCTCTCTTCTCTGATGACACCACTTTGATGTAATTTTGTATCGGCCTTACGGCCTCGGTTCCGCTCCAGTGGAGTAGGAAAAGGAAGGACAGAAAGGATAGGGACGGCAGACAACGGTCCGCTGTGCCCTGGGGAAAAGGAAGAATAGGGACGGCAGACAACGGTCCGCTGTGCCCTGGGGAGAAGGAAGAATAGGGACGGCAGACAACGGTCCGCTGTGCCCTGGGGAGAAGGAAGAATAGGGACGGCAGACAACGGTCCGCTGTGCCCTGGGGAAATGGGAGGACAGGGACGGCAGACACGGTCCGCTGTGCCCTGGGGAGATGGGAGGACAGGGACGGCAGACAACGGTCCGCTGTACCCTGGGAGAATGGAAGGTCAGGGACGGCAGACAACGGTCCGCTGTGCCCTGGGGAAATGGGAGGACAGGGACGGCAGACAACGGTCCGCTGTGCCCTGGGGAAATGGGAGGACAGGGACGGCAGACAACGGTCCGCTGTGCCCTAGGGAGATGGGAGGACAGGGACGGCAGACTACGGTCCGCTGTGCCCTGGGGAAAAGGAAGAATAGGAGGTCAGGGACGGCAGACAACGGTCCGCTGTGCCTTGGGAGATGGGAGGTCAGGGACGGCAGACACGGTCCGCTGTGCCCTGGGGAAAAGGAAGAATAGGAGGTCAGGGACGGCAGACAACGGTCCGCTGTGCCCTAGGAAGATGGGAGGTCAGGGACGGCAGACAACGGTCCGCTGTGCCCTAGGGAGATGGGAGGTCAGGGACGGCAGACAACGGTCCGCTGTGCCCTGGGGAAAAGGAGAATAGGAGGTCAGGGACGGCAGACAACGGTCCGCTGTGCCCTAGGAAGATGGGAGGTCAGGGCGGCAGACAACGGTCCGCTGTGCCCTTGGGAGATGGGAGGTCAGGGACGGCAGACAACGGTCGCTGTGCCCTGGGGAAAAGGAAGAATAGGAGGTCAGGGACGGCAGACAACGGTCCGCTGTGCCCTAGGGAGATGGGAGGTCAGGGACGGCAGACAACGGTCCGCTGTGTCTAGGGAGATGGAAGGTTAGGGACGTACGGCAGCCAACGGGCCGCTGTACCAGGACAGGAGGTCGGGGACGTACGGCAGCCACGGGCCGCTGTACAAGGAGCAGGAAGGTTGTGAGCGAATGCTGTGGTCTGGGGCTCGTCCGGCCTTTAAATACTCCCCCAAAGTGGAGGGGATGGAGTTGAGCCGCCGCCAGAGGCGGTGGAAATCTTCTTGATGCGCGGAAGATGGTGCGCCATCGGTACCTCCCTTATCTCCGCGGTCGGCCAGCATGCTGATAGCCGAGCGTCTTTCAATAATATTATTTATTATTTTCTCGTCACAATTTTACTTTGTGACACCCCACTCCTACTTGGGGGGGGGGGTGTTCGGAGCCCTCTATGGCACCACCTTAAAAGGCGTGAGCCATCTAGGCATCACCTTAAGAGGTGTACACCTCCCAGGCATCACCTTTAGAGGTGTATGCCACTCGCTATGAGCTTCATCTATACCTGTACACAGGGACATATTTACATCGTCCATTTGATAATCGGACTTTTATGCGTGGCTTGCCGGCCCGTTTGCGCTTTCCTGGTGTTGTGTTGCGGTGACACATCACCGGATCCTTATTCGAGAGGGGCCTGGTCGGGAGCTGGGACGTGGGACTACTTCCTTGATGGTCGAAGACTGTGTTGGCTCTTCTATGTCCATATCCGTTGAGGGTGGCATGGACTCCTCCACATCCATGGCAGTGGGGGGTGGTGTTGTCTCTTTCACATCCATGACAGTCAATGGTGGCTTAACTCTTCACATCCATGACAGGGGGTGGTGGTTGTCTTTTCCATATCCCTCTTGGAGTTACCATTGTGTGGTGGCTGAAGCATGAATCGTGGCCTGCCATCAGAGTCAGTCATCTTTCCTGTGATCCATCACTATGTTGCCCCAGGATGCTTGCCTTGGAATATATGACAACTCCGCCTTTCTATCAATTAAGGCATTGGGTTCGACTCTGTTCAAACCAACCTGCTTGAACCTCCTTTTGTTCCGACTCTTGTTGTCCGGAGATTTGGAGTCTACAGTGATATTGTTGGGACTGCTGTGTCTTAGTCCCCAATAAGAGAGATCGCGACATAATTCGCTGACTTGGAGGATTCAATTGGGGAGGATCCCACTCTACCTCTCTCGTGAAAGTGTGAATATTCACTCTGTTTTCACGCATAAATTCCATGCCTAATAGCAGCTCTTGTCCAAGTCCTTCCATTATTGACGCCGCTAGTGGAACTGTGGTTTGTTCTATGGTCACATTAGTAGTCACTTTCCTATTTAACGGGGTTGACCGTCCATCAGCTAATATCGCGCGGTGACGTGCTGGTTCTTTCCGTATCATCCCTATTTTCCGGATGACTTCATAGACCTTGTTGCTCATATAATTAGCTTCAGCACCCGTATCTAGCAAGGCCTGACACTTTTACCACCAATTGTCCAGTAATGAACAGTCTGTTGTCCCTTGATGACTCTTCAATCACAGGAATCCTGTGTGCCATTCGCATCACTGCTGTCTTGTTCGGAGTTTATTCTCCTTCTGCACATCACAGACAAATTCAGTGCTCTCTTTCCGCTCCTTTTACATGGTGGGATATCGGGACAGTGTGATCTCCAGTGCACCGGTCTCTTGTATTGCCCACACATGGGTTCAGACTCACTAAGAGATGGTCTGTTACTAGTAGGGGTTATAACTGTCTCAACCTTGAGCCTGTAATCTTTTTCGTGTCCTCAATCATGTGAACTCTCGAATTCTGTCTATTCTGTTTCTCCTCTGCTTTTATTTGTCATACTCCCTCGCGAATTTTTCCAATTCGTTGATACTATGAACATCTGATTGCCGAATATACAATTTGTACCGTGGGAGGAGATTCTTATACACTCTCTGTAATTTATTCTCGTCTGTAAAACCTCCTCGACGCCTCATGAGTGTCAGTACATCTTCGAGAAATTCGTCAAACGATTCACCTTCCTTTTGCTTCCTTGCCTGAATTAGATTCTCGAGGTCCTCCTCATAGGTAAGTGGTAGTAGCGTGATCTGAAATCTGTCACAAAATTGTCCCATGATTTCCACTGGTCACGACGATTACGCATCATAGAGTAGCTTTACCAACCAGTAATTCAGGCAGCGCGACTAGTAGCTGGTTGCCAGTGAGGACCATAGCTTGTTGTAGCTCGTCTAGCCTTTCCAAGAAGCTGGGAGCATCTGATTGGCCGTCGAATGACAGTCTCCAGCTTCTTACCTTGTCACATACCGCCCCTGGGTCCATGAGGGGGTTTGTGTGAATATTGGTTCTAACCTCAGTATGGGTACCTGTCACCAAGTGTTTAGTTTCCCCACTGCTTCCGCTCATTATGCCGGGTCTTGGGCTGGGATAACGTACTGCCATCTTCTTATGTTGTTCTACTAACAACTTTCTCAACTCAGCAAGTGTTCCAGATGACACTATGCCCCAATCTTGTAGAAGATTGAATGCCTCATCCTTTTTCAATCTATAGATCCAGGAAACTCTGGGGTCAGCTATCACCTCGGGGTTTATGTCCTCGACCGACTGATCCTCTGTCAGCTGCTGGTGTTGAGCGTCTGAATCAGACTCTCCCTGTTCACTCATGATTCTTACTTCGTTGCCTCGTGCCCCAAGTGCGGGCGCCAATCTATCACGTACACCTGAGTAGCTTCAGAGGTGGGTGATTGATACCCAGGTGTTGCTCCTGGATGACTTCGCTCAGTCGTAATGTGGGCGGGGAAAGGAGGCAAGTCGAAGTTCTTCTTCCTTCTTCTTTGATCCTCAGCTGGCGTGAACAGCACCTCCTGGTGCTTCTGACGGCGTGAAGGTCGCTCTCTTCTCTGATGACACCACTTTGATGTAATTTTGTATCGGCCTTACGGCCTCGGTTCCGCTCCAGTGGAGTAGGAAAGGAAGGACAGAAAGGATAGGGACGGCAGACAACGGTCCGCTGTGCCCTGGGAAAAGGAAGAATAGGGACGGCAGACAACGGTCCGCTGTGCCCTGGGGAGAAGGAAGAATAGGGACGGCAGACAACGGTCCGCTGTGCCTGGGGAGAAGGAAGAATAGGGACGGCAGACAACGGTCCGCTGTGCCCTAGGTAGATGGGAGGACAGGGACGGCAGACAACGGTCCGCTGTGCCCTAGGGAGATGGGAGGTCAGGGACGGCAGACAACGGTCCGCTGTGCCCTGGGAAAAGGAAGAATAGGAGGTCAGGGACGGCAGACAACGGTCCGCTGTGCCCTAGGAAGATGGGAGGTCAGGGACGGCAGACAACGGTCCGCTGTGCCCTTGGGAGATGGGAGGTCAGGGACGGCAGACAACGGTCCGCTGTGAATGGGGAAAAGGAAGAATAGGAGGTCAGGGACGGCAGACAACGGTCCGCTGTGCCCTAGGGAGATGGGAGGTCAGGGACGGCAGACAACGGTCCGCTGTGCCCTAGGGAGATGGAAGGTTAGGGACGTACGGCAGCCAACGGGCCGCTGTACCAGGACAGGAGGTCGGGGACGTACGGCAGCCAACGGGCCGCTGTACAAGGAGCAGGAAGGTTGTGAGCGGAATGCTGTGGTCTGGGGCTCGTCCGGCCTTTAAATACTCCCCCAAAGTGGAGGGGATGGAGTTGAGCCGCCGCCAGAGGCGGTGGAAATCTTCTTGATGCGCGGAAGATGGTGCGCCATCGGTACCTCCCTTATCTCCGCGGTCGGCCAGCATTGCTGATAGCCGAGCGTCTTTCAATAATATTATTTATTATTTCTCGTCCCAATTTTACTTTGTGACACCTTATGATTTCATAATGGATTTTCGTAATCAAGATTAAATATTTTGTTAATAACTAGTAGTTCTGTGAACAGTAGACCTCGCGCTCAGTGAGTTACATTGACCTGTTGTTATGTTTCTCAAAAATTAATAAATATTATCAATTAAAAATGTCTAGAAAAAATCCTAAATGAACATAAAGCTTTCTGTCCTATATCGTAACGTGACGTGTCGTCCCGGAATGTGAGTGTGAGCGCTGTTATCAGGAATGGCTGCAACTGTCTACAAGGTTGATGGAAAGATACATTTTCAAGATGTTCGATGTTTTTGAACGGGTGTATTATAGTCCACTAGACAGCTGATTTATGATTAATAATTCTATAGTCTGATTTTTACTCTAATATTGACGTATGAAGGAGGCTCCTTTTTCCTTTTATATTATCCTTGAAATGCAAAATTTCTATTACCTTGTATATACGTCGACGCGCAATTTAAAAAGGAACATACCTGTCAAATTCATGAAAATCTATTACCGCGTTTCGCCGTAAATGCGCAACATAAAAACATATAAAATATATAAACATTCAAACATTTAACATTAAGAGAAATGCCAACCGTCGACTAGATCTTAGACCTCACTTCGCTCGGTCAATTATATTTCTACATCGTTAAAAAGCGATCTGACAACAGAGCAAAGCGAGAAAGAGATAGCGCTATCCGCTTTGTTGAATGATAGACAAGGATAGCAATACCATTGCTAATCAAACACTGCCAGACCTCACTGTAGCAGGAAATCCGTGCTCTGCAGGGGTCTATTTTGAAACTTGACAAACTGAAAACTTGATCGGCTGAAATCTTGAAGAATTGAGAATAGGCCTATAACCATCCTCGGTGAATTGAGAATCTATATGCAAAATTTCAAGTGAATCATCCCAGTAGTTGAGACGTGATGAAGCGTCAAACATAATTTTCTTTTCCCGTACGTGTAAAAGCCAGTTCTCTCCTTTATTACAGTAGAGAAGGATGGTTGAATATAGAGAAACATAATTTTCTTTTCCTGTACGTGTAAAAGCCTCTCTCCTTTATTACAGTATAGAAGGATGGTTGAATATAGAGAAACAGGAATGATGTGAATTTGACAAGAAATATCTGACAGTATGACATCTGACAGGGTGATTCTTAATTATGGTAAAATAATTTAATACGTGATAGTAGAGGTAAAGATAAGGAAAAAGTTTCTATAAACATATATCCATAAACGCTTCATTAGCGAGCTATACGGGGTGAAAGATTTCGCCCGGAATTCAGTTGAAATTGAAATTCTTTATTCTCCAAAAAATATTAACAATACAATTATATTTGCATGTAAAAAATAAAAATACATTTCATTGGAGGCTCCTTTATGGGCACATGCCTGTGAGAGAGGAGCGAGTTGTCTAGTAGCATCCAATATACATCATCTTAAATTAAACTATTTATAGCTATGGAAAATTTATGACTAAATACAATAGAGAAAATCATTTAAGAAAGAATAGACTAGTGTAACAAATAAAACAAAAGTCAATCTGGAGAGAGGTATTATTATGAATAAAATAAAATAAACCAAATCAGGTAAACTAAAAACGAAGTGGGAAGCACGGTGAGATCTACGAACAAAATAAAATCGTTAAAAAAGATACAATAATTGTTGAAAACCTGCTTTTTGGCCAAGGATCGAGAACACTCACATCCAACAAGCGCACTCATTCACACATTCGTTACTCACTCTCAATGTTTATGTAATGTACAGTTATTAGCCAAAAAGATACAATCATCGGAAAGAGTAAGGTGATACTAAAATACCTTCCTGCTCCTTTGGGTTTAGGGAAGTCACCCAATCGTTGACTAATTTTTTATAGTGACTTATTCTCAAATTGTCAGGATTTTTCAAATAGACGGGCAGTTTTTAAAAAAGGAAATGGATTTTATAATGTGACGAAGTGGGAGAGAAGGTTCTAGTAAGTCTGGGGTTGACGATACCGATATTCACAGCTGTTCTTGTGTTCTAATATTGTGAATGTTATATATTGGAAAATATAGCTACTTTGTGTTCGAATATATACAAGGTTAGGGTTCTTATGTATAATTGTTGTACATTTAATACCTTAAATTCTTCAAAGAGATAATCTGATGGAGATGTTAGTGGTTTGCGTAAGGCGCTTTTCATTATAAGTTTCTGAACAGTTCCTCTGATCAAATACACCGATGCTGAATTGATTGGGGACTAGTTTTTGAAAAATTATGCTGGATTCATATTGAAAAGTATCTGAAAAATTGAATAAAACTAGTCTGGAAGGTGTAGTGTGAGTAGTTTTCGAGAAAAAAGTTGAAATATGCAAAAAATCTAAGTAGAAAAACACAGACTTCTACGTTTGATGCTCAATAACTTTCTTTAATGACCTCTACTATCACGTATTAAATTATTTTACCATAATTAAGAATCACCCTGTATACCGTGGTATTCTGTACTTAAAGAATGTGAACTGAACTCCGGGCAAACTTACAGAAAGGTGAGAGAAGCAGAGGAAATAAGAGAATGGAAATGCAAGACGAAAGCGGAGTGAAAGAAGAAAATAATGTGAACATTGAGTGCCGGTTGCACAACAGACGGTTAAATTTTAACCGTAATCAATTCCATAAGAACCAATCAGAGAAGCCGTCTTTTACAAAACGCCTTCTCTGATTGGTTGTCGTGAAATTAATCGCGGTTAAAATTTAACCGGCTGTTGTGCAACCGGGCCTGAGAGACAAAACAAAAGGTATATTTCAACTTTTTTGTAGTTTAGACACAGTGTTACATTTTAAAATATTTGAAAAACACTTACTAGTGTGAATTGAGGTATGCATTTCACTCCTGAGAAGGAGCTCAGTGGTAAGTGTTTTAAAATATTTACAAAGTATAATAACTTACAACAAAGTTATTATATAGTAATAGAAAGAAAAATAACTATCTTAGTACCCTTTTTGAAATATTTAATCACAACATGTTTCGGACATTGTAGCTTTATTGAACTGACATAATTTTGAAAATGATAGGTAAAAGAACTTCTGATGTCATTTGGTCAACTGAGGGCTTTCAACCTTGTCAAGGACTCTGCCACTGGACTCAGCAAAGGCTGAGTTATATATAGTGTTTCGTCATGGAAAGCAACATCAGTTTCACGTATGTTTCCTCGTTATTTTCTCTTTCCTCGCCCTATTATCATAGGTAAGGAAAGTATTGCTTCCCAAAAAAATTAAGGTACCCCAATTTCAAGTTTTCTATACGTTTCAAGGTTCCCTGAGTCCAAAAACATGATTTTTTCACTGTATATTTCACAAAACTTTCTGTACGAGGTGGGTCTCCTATATGGAATATGGGATGAGAAGTATAAAGGAAGAAGAATTATTGTTAGAATTGATTTATCTATTCATGTAACATCAGAGAAATGTGTATAAAATGGTTGGAAGTATTGTGTCTAAAGATGGTCAACATCAGCTTAAAACGTTTTCACTGCTAAAAAGTAAACTTCAAATCAATAGTGGAAGAGGAAATGGATTCACAACGCAGTAAAATATTATCCTTTCCCGAGAGCTTTATGAAAATAATAGTTTAATCCATTTGATGGAAATATAATGGCAGGAAACTCAACCACCAAAAAGGAGACAGCAAGGAAATATTTGAAATATTCCCTTTTTCGAGCATAAAAAGTGGAAAAAGTTTACCTTTTTCAGAACTTTGAGAGTTCCCTTTGTGGTGAAAGTTTCCCTTTTTCAGTAGCTCAAACTGCATCGTTCCAAGTAGATTACCTTATTTGAAAACTTTTATTACAGATTGTCTTTATATCATTTCATTTCCTGAACAACTTCATAAACGTGGAAAGGTGATTTTAGGAGATTGGATTAGAGACGCTCCAAGCATCCAAAGTGAGTAGTATACAATTCGCCATAATATAGAGTTCAATATCTAAATATCCACACTAGTAGTTCTATGAACAGTAGACCTCGCGCAGCTATAATCCACAGTCTCCTCTAATACTATCCATCAGATTCTTTCCGAAGAATGGACATTGATAATATGTCCAAAGCTCCGCCAATTTATGTAGATGCATTACAATATCTATAGTTATTATATTACAAATTGTTTTTTCATATCATATACAGTTCAATATTTTATTTTCTTAGTCTATATTATGTAAATTCATCTATAATTTTGCTGTATTGTAAGCTATTGTATATAAGTATATAAGCCAGTATATATTGTAATCTACATAAATAAAGTAATCAATCAATCAATCAGAATAAATTCTGTTCTGTCCTGTCGTTTCGATGTATAAACGACTAATTTGGGTTGTTGTATCGACAATGCTAATAAATTTGATGTAAAAAAGCTATGATGCTATCATCAAAAGCTTACCGAGTTGAAAGCAGAAAAAAATCGGGAGAAAACACTATGTTACTACTTCAAGTTATCAATTGCATGCCTCACTGCATGCAATTAATAGTCCACACAACAGCTGTGTTTTCAAAAAGTTACATTGAGTTATTGAATTGCATGCGTCATTGCATGAAATTTATAATCCACTCGACAACTGATTTGTGATGAATAATTCTATAGTCTGATTTTTACTCTAATATTGGCGTATGAAGGAGGCTCCTTTTCCTTCTTTATTATCCTTGAGATGCAAAATTTCCAAAAACCTTGTATATACGTCGACGTGAAATTAAAAAAGGAACATACCTGTCAAATTTCATGAAAAGCTATTGCTACGTCTCGCCGTAAATGCGGAACATAAATATAAACATATAAAAATAAAGGGAAATGCAAAACGCAATGTATAAACATAAAAACAAAAATAAAGAGAAATGCAAAACCGTCGACTTGAATCTTAGACCTCAGTTCGCTCGGTCATAAAAAAACATATATAAATATGATTATGTATAAATATATATGGAACTAAAAGATAACTATTAAGATAAAAGATAACTCTCATTTAAGCAAGATTCAAAACTAATATTGAATCAGATAATCTGGGATGATTTGAATCCCTGTTCTTTGAAACCGTAGCAGGCCATGGAAGATAGCAATTGACAACAATGTCTTCCTATAATTTTCACTGATTTTCAAACATGAACCTCTCTGGAGGTTCCTGGGTCCACATAATTATTATTCAGTTTGCATTCCGTTCAGTTTTAAGTGAATGTCAATATAGTGAGGTCTGATTTTAATGGCAGTGGAGAAAGATAGGAGAACAGCGTTGACGATTCTCTGCCACTGCCTTCTATATAGGATAGCTGATACCGATATTTCTGAAGAATATAAACTGTTCATTCTAGTTGAAAATGATCAATTTTACTTTATTCGTCAAGAAAATGAATTTCTCAATGATTCAATACTAAATTTCCATGATTGAAAGTATCTATATATAAAAGCAAAATGGCACTCACTCACTCACTCACTGACCACGTTATAATGACAGTAGTTGTTCAACTTTTGAATTGCTATCCTTGTCTATCATTCGACAAAGCCGGTGGTACTATCCTTTTCTAGCTCCAATTATGCCAATTATGTTTTTGACAGTGCAGAAATATAATTAATTAATGCAGAGAATCGGCATCGCTATTCTCCTATCTTTATCCACTGCCATTATAACGTGGACCTCACTATATAGTAATTTGTTCAAAGGAGGTGGACACATGTCACCAAGCCAGTCAAAATATATCAGACGAGTCCTGGAATCTTTCATCAGATGTAAGATGAATTATTAGTTATCATGCAGTAATAATAATTACAGTATTGCATGTAGTGGAGTAATTAATTATCTTGAAAATTAATAAATCATGCCAGAGCTCAGTAGGTAATCAATTTTGAGATCAAATAATGTATTAGCTTCCTGAATGAAGAGGATGGATCTGAAAATATCAATGCTAATTGGATGTAATTTTGCTAATGAATGTGATTAAAACCAATGGAGTATTATCAAAGACTAGCGGGTAACCTGTGCTTTGCAAGGTTCCTATTAAAAACTTGACAAACTTAGAAGTAGACTGACTGAAATCTTGAAGATTTTAAAATAGGCCTATAACCGTCCTCGGTGAATTACACAATTCCGACGAAGTGACCAACACTCGAACGAAAGAAGATACATGCACGAATGTGAAGACGGGCGAACACAAAACACGAACAAATAAACACAACAACTAAATGATGAAAACTCGAAATCAAAAGATACTATACGATATAATGAGTAACTTATTTGAAATAATATTGTCACTATTCAACATAAGTTACACAAGTCACACAAGATGATATTATTGTCACAAGATTGATATTATTGTCACACACGATTGATATTGTTGTCCACACACGATTGATATTGTTGATATCAATAGTGATACTTTGTTAGATTTCGTCTCATGTTTTAGCCAGTCTTATGGTCGTCCATCTTGTTTTTGTAGCATTTGAATCTACCGCTGCTACAGTCCGCCGACAACTTTCTCACGTGTCATGCGATCTCTGACGTCACAGTTTCATTGATCGCTTGATCGATAGTAGCGCTAGTTGTCGTCTGCTTCTTTCAATGTTTTCTAGTTTAATATTCGTCTATAAGTATTTTGAATTGTATTTTCATTGTTTTTGAACCTCCATTGGTATACTTCAACAGTCACTTCAACCTCAACACCTTCAGTTCGCTTAATATCGATTTTATATTTTCACTTCATTCGTTGAGTTTGTGCTCATGACTGCCGTTCACGTCATGTTTCCGCTATGGGCAGTTCCTGTTTCTTCAACCAGTTTGGCAAGAAGCGTCACTCTCTTTGTACAGTCATACGATGTAACATCTCAGTTTAACGCGTCCATCTTTGGAAAACTTTATCCATTTTCATCATTCATTATGTCCTAGTTTGTGTGCTTATTCGAGAACCATTCAACGCATTTTTCATCAGTGAACGTTTTTCAACCATAATTTCTATGAATTTAACTTACCTTTCGGGACTTTTCTACTAAGCGTCCTTTTTGCAAATCACGCCATGCTTTCTGCGTACAACGTTTTTCAATTATTCATCATATTAGTATTATGAACTGTAAGTAATTTCAACATGAATTCCACATGAGCTTTCAACAATCCTCAATATGAACTTTTGATTTATTATTTATCACTTCAATTTTACTGAGCATCAGTACACATTTTTTAGCGGTTACATTCATTCATCTTGTATGCTCATAGGAGATACATTTTTCAACTTGGGAAGTCTTGTGCAAGTGCAGCTTACCTTATTCAACATTTCAACTCAGGAAATTTGCGCAAGTGCAGTTTGCCTTTCATTGTCAACCGCTACTCATTTTTAGCTACTCAGTCTTAGCTACTCATCATTTATTTAGTCGAACTTTGTCAATCTCAATTTTTACTGATGCCAGTGATTTCATTCGTCAAGAACATTTTATCTCTTTTTTCAAATATTTATTCACTGCAATTACATCAACTTTAGGACATAACCTCAAACATTTATTCTACTTAACTCATGGTGGAACCTTTTTTCCAATTAACATTCAACCAGTGAAACTCATTCAATTTGTGAAGTGCCCATTCGTCGTTATATTCATTATCAATTTAATATTGGAACAGTCTCAACTTTCAATATCTCAACGTATTCAAGTCAAGTTCTCTTCCGCATCGGTCATCGTTTATCAGGATATAATCAAGATATCTTCATCGTTCAACTTCTATTAGCCCAGCAGCTGTCTGCAACTACAATGTACTTGACAGGAGTCAAGTTCCATCCTCGGATTTTGAGTCACCGTAGGCCTATCACTTCGGCAACACATCATTAATTATTCAGGGAAGTCTTATTCTATTATTCACATTTTTGTACTTACCCTCTCAGAGGCACTGTGTTTACTGGTAGTCTTCATCCCATCAATTTTGTTCCTGATTAACTTTTTATTCCTAAATAATAACTATTTGAATACTATCAATCATTCAATTTTTTATCTTCTATTATTATTACTTATGTGTTCTACATATAGTAATATTCCCCATGTAACTTGACATGCGTTAAGCTGTCATTTCCCAGCCCGCTTATGTAATACAATATGCTGAGCTTCGTCTCCTTTCAATATTGTATTTGGTATTTTTCAACCTTTTCTATTTTTAATTATTAATCGAACCTTCAGTTCTGGACAGACTTTCTGCTCCTTCTGCTTACATTATAGCCAAGTTGCTATATTTGTCCTCTTTCAGTGTTACATAGTCAACAGCTTGAAAGCTTCAGGTACGATTGGATTCTACCTAAACTGAATTCCTAGTTTTCATTTTTTGTGAAATTAGGTAATTGTTCATATTCATATAATTTCTGTATTTTCATACCTTTAAGATTACTAAGAATTTTGCAGGACTTTTATCTAGGATTTTTGTCTCTCGACTGATTTTATTAGTCAGGTTAAGATTCTCATATTTACTATCATTTTTCAAGTATTCTAATTTTATTCATTTTAAACATTGCTAAATTTTGTACGTTCAATTCAATCATTACTCATTGTCATTATTGTTCTATTATTAGTTTCAGCATCATATACTCTTTTGTGTATTTCAACATTAACATTGATATCCCAACTTTATCTTTGTATTACTCAATCTTTTGCGCTCACAGAGGTAACATCATTTTGAAACATTGTATCAGTATTCTTAAACGTACTAGCAAAAGTCTAGGTACAATAAACAACTTGAGTGCATTCCTAATTCTTTTTATTTTAATTACAACTACATTAATTTTAAGCATTCCAATAGTTACATTCAAATATCAGCTTTACATACGGATAATAAGAAACTTATTATCTATCATTCTTCAATTATTAGTCATCATTATTGCACTACCTTTGTGCATTCTACTTGTGCTCAGACGCACAGTAAACCAGAGGTATTTTTTCGGATCTACACATTCAAGGTTTGTAAATCCGCTCATAGCAAATAATGAAAAGCTGTCAGTGCCTAGATCAGATATAGATCTCATCTATACACTTCCACACAGTCCACTACTTTGCAGATCGGCCTTACAACCCGATCTACTGACAGTCAACATTATTTCTTGGTAACTCCGGGCCGAATTATTTCTTGGTCCTCGTCCGGGCACGGATCGTCTGGCATCCTGTGGTGATTTGTAACTATTTATTGGATTGCTAATTTTCAAGTTTCTCTTTGGGTACCTTAATTTTTTCAAGTCCTCTGTAGTTAGTTGAATATACCCAATACAGGTAGAGCAGTCAGCGTCCATGTTTATCAACTGCATTCTAGCATACATTAGTCTTACATCATTCTAATAATACTCGTATATATTTCAGTTATCGAAGGGTGAACCAGCACTGCGGCCAGAAAGGTACACTACGTTGTATCGGCGCAGTGAACCAGCCAACCTGTAAACTGTTCGTGGACCCAGACCTGAGCGAGAGCCGATTCCAAGCACAGAAGCATTCAGAACACTGCTGCACCTCGCATCTTGCCAAGTCTAAAGGCAATTCATCTGGGGACCGAATCAGTCGCTGGCTATTCAATTTGTAAGACCGAACCATTTATCAATTCTGTAAATTCATTTTACCGACATACCTTTTGTAATATCTTTTCTCTGTGAGCGTCATAAATTTTTTAGGATTACTAATCAATTCTTGCTATTTCAAGAGACTTATCTATTCATCAATTTACTTAATATTTTTAAATGCATTGAATTCATGCAAATATTAATACTTACCACGCATTTGGTGCTATCTTGACAAGCAATTTTCATTGTGCAATTATCATTAATTTTTACGCAATTAGTCAACAAACCATTGACGACATTCATTATTTCAAACAATCAACCGATTAGTTTCATTGACAATTTCTATAATCAACCATTGTGTACTTATTGCGCTAGTTATTGTGTTACATCGTTTTATTACGTCCATTCAACATTATATTCATATATCTATTCTTATATTACTCAAATATTAATTAATTTTTTCAAGTCTATATATTTTGTACAATTCAGTATGGAGAATCCAAACGACTCGCTCGTCACCCTTGAAGGTGAAGTTTCTCAAGGTGAGGTCAGACAATGTCCGTCTCCCACCATTCCTAACAATCTTGACACTATCAATCAGCAATTGATTCGATTAATTCAAGATGGTGTTATCAAAGAAATTCAAAATCGTAATGACTATTTTTTTGCTGAAGATCTCAAACAAGAGATGTTAATGCTTAAGAAAAATTTTCATAGTACTACTGAAAATTTTTCCAACAAAGGTTTGCCTGTTGACATTGAATTGTGTCACCAAATTCGCCAGAATTTTGGTACTGTTAATTCTGTACTCTCCAATGCCATATATGAATATGAATTGAAAACTAAAAGAGTAAGTGAAGTCAGCTCCCCATCTCACTCAAATCACGTTGATTCTCCTCACATGGTGAGCGCTCGTCTACCGGACATTCCATTGCCAAAATTTGACGGTAGTCTCAGCGCTTGGCTCAATTTCAAATCGACCTTTACAAGTCTTGTTATCAATAACCGTAACCTTGATAATACATTGAAATTTCATTACCTGCGTCAAGTCCTTTCTGGAGAAGCACTTAATAGAATTTCTAATTCTCCTTCTGGAGATTTTGAGTTAGCTTGGGAACTCTTGACTCAACGTTACGATAATTCATTATTGATTGCCGAAACTCATATTTCAGCCATACTCAACCCTCCTAAACTTGACTGTAGATCATCCCAATCGTGGAGATTATTTATTGACAATCAAAAGACAAATATCTCTGCTCTTGAAGCCCTTGCGCTCAATATCAGTGTGAAAGATCTCATTTTTATTTTTCTCACTGTGTCACGATTTGACAATGCTACTATTAGAGATTGGGAGAGATTTTGTTCTACCAAATCTCAACTTACCATTGATTGCCTTTGGGACTTTTTAGAGTCGCAACATAAAATCGCACAAGCAATGTCGAGCTCATTCAACAACACATCAGTGCAACGCAATACGCCGGCTAATAACCAGCCTAGCACCAGTCGACAACCATCACAGCCCAAAGCCAATATCATGAATTTCAACACTTCAAATTCACCAAATGTTTTCAACAGAGCATCAACTTCTGAGTGTTATTTTTGTCGCAATGGCTCTCACAACATTTTCAATTGTAATCAACTTCTCAAAATTCCAACTTCAGAGCGAACCTCTGCTGTATTGAAAAAATCCTTGTGTGTCAACTGTATTCGGCCATGGGATCGAGCTCACCAATGTCAAGGTTCCTGCAAGACGTGCAATTTACGACATCACACGCTACTTCATGGGTCAAGTCCTGTCCCTAAGAGGTCCAACTATGTCACAACATCGAACCATGCGCGCAATCCAGTGAAAAATCTGTCGCAGAGCATGCCGTACTGTGAGTATAACATACCTCATCAGTCACAACAACAATTAAGGTATGATAATCAATACAACCAGCCATCGCAAATGTCATCAGTGCATCCAGCATCAATGAACTCCAATTCAGCAGTGCCAATGACACACATGGTTTCACCTGCGCCGCAAATATCAACTAGCCTTGTCCAGCAGTTGCCGACTTCTAGTGTTGTTGTCAATTCAATTCCCTCTAGACCTCAGTCATCAAATTCTGAGGGAAGTCGTCAATTTGATTCATCTCAATCCAGTTTGCAGCCTGCCACAAATGTTGTTGAATCTCACAATCAGACAGTCAGCTATGCCCACAGCGCACCACAAATCAAATCCATTGATAGCAGACGCACTTGCATCATGCCTACAGCCCAGTTGATCGTCTTTGACAAGAGTGGTCAAGCTGTAATTTGCCGCGCACTCCTCGACAGTGGCTCTGACAGCTGTTTTATTTCACGTCAATTAGCTACTCAACTTCAATTACCCACTATTTGTACTGGCAGCACAGTTCACACTGTGTCTGGCAGTAATGCTACCTTATTGAATTTGTCATCTTTGAGTATTCACTCACCTGACCGAACTTGGTCAACTCACATTGATTGCATTGTCACAGAGAAAATTGTTCCTAGTGTTCCACCATCTGGACTCAATTTTTCAGATTTCAATATTCCCCCCAATGTTGTTTTAGCCGATCCTACCTTCTTCAGAATTTCAGGAGTGGATATACTCTTAAACGTTGATGTCTACGCCATGCTTCATTTACCTGGTCAGATTCGTCTGTCCGAAAGCTGTATTCTTCAGAATACCAAGTTAGGTTGGATAGTCTGGGGCTCCATTCCTGCTTATAAATCATCTGTCACCCATCAACACATTTCCAATTTCGTTTCTAGCATTGAACATGTGTCCAACGCAGACATCTCTAAGCAATTGGAAAAATTTTGGCGAATTGAAGAAATTGATACTGAATCCAGCACGCCAGCAGAACACGCACAAATTGAGCAGCACTACATTGAGAATGTTCAACGTCAAGATGATGGCAGATTTTCTGTAGCCTTGCCGGAAAAAGAAACTACATGGAATGACATCTCCTGTAATGTTGCAATCATCCGTCCTATCTCATCACATGCCACTAGAGTCACAACTTCAGTGTTGAACAATATCATTCATAAATTGTCTGATTATCATCGCATCATCCGTTCAACAGCATACGTTCGTCGTTTCATCCATAACATCACTCGACGTCATCATCCTGATCAGCGCAGATGTGGTCTACTCACAGTAGAAGAAATTCAAGAGGCAGAAATTGCGATCATCCGCACGGTTCAAGCAGAAGCATTCACAGAAGAGATTCGTCTTCTCCATCAAGGCAGAGAATTGCTTCCGTCTAGTTCCTTGAAAGCGCTATCGCCATTCATTGACAATGACTCATTATTGAGAGTTGGCGGCAGATTGAGTCAATCGGACTTGCCGTACGACTACAAACATCAAATCATCTTGCCTTCTAAGCATCGTTTCACTCGTGCGCTCATCATGTCATATCATCGACGTCTTTCTCATGATGGAGTTCAGAGCACCATGACTTCATTACGTCAGCGTTATTGGATACTATCTACTCGTCGTACAGTCAAATCAGTTTTGAAATCCTGCCATTTATGTTTTCGCTTCGCCAAATTTCGTTCGGAACAAATCATGGGACAACTTCCTCCTGTCAGAATACAGTCTGATTTTCCATTCTATAACTCTGGCATAGATTATGCTGGACCGTTTTCATTACTTGTTGGTTCCAAGAAATCACGCACATATTCGAAAGCTTATTTAGCTATCTTCGTCTGCATGGTCACGAAAGCAGTACACGTAGAAGTCGTCTCAGAGTTGACAACGAAAGCCTTTATTGCGGCACTCATTCGCTTCTCATCACGTCGTGGTATTCCACACTCCATATTTTCGGACAATGCAACCACGTTTGTAGGTGCAAACAATGAACTACAAGATCTACATCAGTTTTTTGAGTCATCTAAAACTCAACAAGATATTCATAACTACACGTCGGTTCTCAATATCAAGTGGCACTTCATTCCACCTCGCGCCCCATCTTTTGGAGGTCTATGGGAGAATGCTGTCAAGAATTTCAAGAAAATTTTCAAAGTCGTCACATTCAATCATATTCTTAATTTTGAAGATATGACTACATTCGCAGCTCAAATTGAAGCTATCCTTAACTCTCGTCCACTCGTACCTCTTACAGAGGACCCTCAAGATCTTCAGTATCTCTCGCCAGGTCACTTCTTAGTTGGTCGCCCATTGACTGCGTTGCCTTTCCATTGCCCACCCACCACCCATGTCGATAACAGGTGTCGTTGGAAACTTCTTCAAAAAATCACTCAAGAACTTTGGGACAGATGGTCTAAGGAGTACTTAGTCACACTTCAACGCAAGCACAAATGGCTTACTGAATCGGACAATCTCACAGTTGACACCATGGTTCTTCTGAAAGATCTCAATTCTGCTCCTTCCACATGGAAGTTAGCTCGCATCATTGAAACCCATCCAGGTGCTGATGGAAAAGTTCGTGTTGTTACAGTGCAGACTGCACATGGTAGGTTCAAGAGAGCCATCTCTAGTCTCGCTCCGCTTCCAGCATTTGAAGATGATTAATTTTGGTAGTCTTTCACTACTTGTCCTTTTTGTATTAGCATTTATTCATCATGTTATCCACCTATTATTCGTATTGCTCGTGTATTTCTATTCGACTCATCTAACATATATGTATTTTTTCGTACTCATCATTTTTTTGCACTCGCTACGTCTTGGTTGACAAGACTTGTTCCTGCATCGAGGGGGGAGCTTTATGTTAGATTTCGTCTCATGTTTTAGCCAGTCTTATGGTCGTCCATCTTGTTTTTGTAGCATTTGAATCTACCGCTGCTACAGTCCGCCGACAACTTTCTCACGTGTCATGCGATCTCTGACGTCACAGTTTCATTGATCGCTTGATCGATAGTAGCGCTAGTTGTCGTCTGCTTCTTTCAATGTTTTCTAGTTTAATATTCGTCTATAAGTATTTTGAATTGTATTTTCATTGTTTTTGAACCTCCATTGGTATACTTCAACAGTCACTTCAACCTCAACACCTTCAGTTCGCTTAATATCGATTTTATATTTTCACTTCATTCGTTGAGTTTGTGCTCATGACTGCCGTTCACGTCATGTTTCCGCTATGGGCAGTTCCTGTTTCTTCAACCAGTTTGGCAAGAAGCGTCACTCTCTTTGTACAGTCATACGATGTAACATCTCAGTTTAACGCGTCCATCTTTGGAAAACTTTATCCATTTTCATCATTCATTATGTCCTAGTTTGTGTGCTTATTCAAGAACCATTCAACGCATTTTTCATCAGTGAACGTTTTTCAACCATAATTTCTATGAATTTAACTTACCTTTCGGGACTTTTCTACTAAGCGTCCTTTTTGCAAATCACGCCATGCTTTCTGCGTACAACGTTTTTCAATTATTCATCATATTAGTATTATGAACTGTAAGTAATTTCAACATGAATTCCACATGAGCTTTCAACAATCCTCAATATGAACTTTTGATTTATTATTTATCACTTCAATTTTACTGAGCATCAGTACACATTTTTTAGCGGTTACATTCATTCATCATGTATGCTCATAGGAGATACATTTTTCAACTTGGGAAGTCTTGTGCAAGTGCAGCTTACCTTATTCAACATTTCAACTCAGGAAATTTGCGCAAGTGCAGTTTGCCTTTCATTGTCAACCACTACTCATTTTTAGCTACTCAGTCTTAGCTACTCATCAGTTATTTAGTCGAACTTTGTCAATCTCAATTTTTACTGATGCCAGTGATTTCATTCATCAAGAACATTTTATCTCTTTTTTCAAATATTTATTCACTGCAATTACATCAACTTTAGGACATAACCTCAAACATTTATTCTACTTAACTCATGGTGGAACCTTTTTTCCAATTAACATTCAACCAGTGAAACTCATTCAATTTGTGAAGTGCCCATTCGTCGTTATATTCATTATCAATTTTAATATTGGAACAGTCTCAACTTTCAATATCTCAACGTATTCAAGTCAAGTTCTCTTCCGCATCGGTCATCGTTTATCAGGATATAATCAAGATATCTTCATCGTTCAACTTCTATTAGCCCAGCAGCTGTCTGCAACTACAATGTACTTGACAGGAGTCAAGTTCCATCCTCGGATTTTGAGTCACCGTAGGCCTATCACTTCGGCAACACATCATTAATTATTCAGGGAAGTCTTATTCTATTATTCACATTTTTGTACTTACCCTCTCAGAGGCACTGTGTTTACTGGTAGTCTTCATCCCATCAATTTTGTTCCTGATTAACTTTTATTCCTAAATAATAACTATTTGAATACTATCAATCATTCAATTTTTTATCTTCTATTATTATTACTTATGTGTTCTACATATAGTAATATTCCCCATGTAACTTGACATGCGTTAAGCTGTCATTTCCAAGCCCGCTTATGTAATACAATATGCTGAGCTTCGTCTCCTTTCAATATTGTATTTGGTATTTTTCAACCTTTTCTATTTTTAATTATTAATCGAACCTTCAGTTCTGGACAGACTTTCTGCTCCTTCTGCTTACATTATAGCCAAGTTGCTATATTTGTCCTCTTTCAGTGTTACATAGTCAACAGCTTGAAAGCTTCAGGTACGATTGGATTCTACCTAAACTGAATTCCTAGTTTTCATTTTTTGTGAAATTAGGTAATTGTTCATATTCATATAATTTCTGTATTTTCATACCTTTAAGATTACTAAGAATTTTGCAGGACTTTTATCTAGGATTTTTGTCTCTCGACTGATTTTATTAGTCAGGTTAAGATTCTCATATTTACTATCATTTTTCAAGTATTCTAAATTTTATTCATTTTAAACATTGCTAAATTTTGTACGTTCAATTCAATCATTACTCATTGTCATTATTGTTCTATTATTAGTTTCAGCATCAATATACTCTTTTGTGTATTTCAACATTAACATTGATATCCCAACTTTATCTTTGTATTACTCAATCTTTTGCGCTCACAGAGGTAACATCATTTTGAAACATTGTATCAGTATTCTTAAACGTACTAGCAAAAGTCTAGGTACAATAAACAACTTGAGTGCATTCCTAATTCTTTTTATTTTAATTACAACTACATTAATTTTAAGCATTCCAATAGTTACATTCCTTGTACGTGTATAAGCCAATCTTTTCCTTCATTATAATAATATTATAGATAGATATTGGGAGATATTTACTGATCTTGACAAGAGTAAGGTGTATCTAAACTTAAATTATCAGGTAAATTAGATGTGAAAAATTCGTTTAGAATTGATAAAGTACAATAAAATGAGATTTAAAAGTCATATCCATGACTATTGAAAGAGGTTTTGCAAAAAAAAAATATCTACTGTATTAATAAACTGAAATTTGTTGAATTGCTCGTTTGAAATGTGAAGGAATTTCGGTTAAAATGAAGGCAGATTATTGATCTATCTGCGATTTTTCCCGGTCATGTGTTGATGAAAAGGATATTATTTTATATCCTTTTCAAAAAATCGACAGTTATTTGTTGAAACACCGCCGATTTATGAAGTTACATCAAAATATTATACTATCGTTATTGAAATTGCATTAAATCATTTTAATCAATTTTTAATACTTTTTAAAATTCGTTGAATAATTGGCAATACTGTCATTTAATTTAAATTAGTGTATAAGCCAGTATGTCTAGTAACATACATAAATAGAGAACTCTAATCTCATCTAATCTGATCTAATCTATCCACTGTACATGGCAAGTGTCATGTAGTTATAGATAGATCCTTTTCAATCAATCAAACAATAATAAAACTGACAATTCAACTTGAAAATAATGCTGATTGAAGAAGCTGAATTTAGTTGAATGACTCGATTGAAATGTGAAAATAATATTGATTGAAGAAGCTGAATTTAGTTGAATGACTCGATTGAAATGTGTAGTAATTTTGGAAAAATATTTGACCGGAAATGAGAGGTCAATTTATGCGATATTTATCAAATAGGCCTACACTCATAATCAGTATCTCAATTCTGGTGACCTGTGATTATTCCATTTCATAACCGACTCTCTTGACTTTCATGATGTTTTTATTTCATTGTCAATGATAACGCTGAAATAGTTCTGTGTTAAAAAAATTGGCCTGGAGATAAACAAATTATTTCATTCATTTCTATTTCTTATAATCCAAGTTCATTCATTAGAATATTATGACGTCACATATAGATTCAGTGAGATTCACGTAATAGAGTCAGTGGAAAAGACAGGACGGCATCATTGCCAGGTTTGTATAAAGGTCCACATTATTATGGCAGTGTTTGATTAGCAAATTGCATTTTACTCATTTCACTCATTTATTGTATGCAACACTATAATCATGATACAATTATGACATTGGAGGAAAAACTATTGCTATCCTTGTCTATCATTCAAAAGAGTGGATAGAGTTATCTCTTTCTCGCTTTGCTCTGTTGCCAGATCGTCTTTTAACAATGTAGAATTGAAAATTAATTAACAAAATATTTCATCTTAATTATGAACATTCATTATGAAATTATTGAGAAAAATAATTTCTTGTTTAATAAAATAGAATTGATTATTCTAAAAGAGAATGAACAGTTAATATTACATCAATAAATCCAAAGACCTTAAAGAGATATAGACCTATAATGCCTATGCCTTCCCAATGATAGCTCTTACTTGAAATTGAAGGCCGCTATTGGGGTATTTTAGCACGAGATATTATATCTATATGTTTGTAATATTATAGATTACAAAGGCATTGATATGTAATAATCTTATAGGTTGCCCCCTCAATGGCCGATTTCAATTCCAAGTACGACACTAGCGCTGCATGTGAGTCTATGCATCTCTAAGGTCTTTGAATAAACCTGTCGGCTACCGTCAGCTACCGTCTATCGAATGCATTGACAAGACAGAGGATCGGCAACGTTGTTCTGCTATCTTTCTCCACTGCCATTATAACGTGGGCCTATAGAGAAATATTTTTTTTGCATCATTTATGTTGTTTTATTAATAAACAGTGAAGAGCATTCTGCGAATATTTTTCTAACAAAGTCAGAGCGTTTTGCACAAATAATTTGCATCCAGCTTTCAGCAAAGTGATGCCACAGACGCAAATAGCAACATTGCTATTCAACCCTCCCTCCTACCCCTCCATCATTCACCTTCCCCTCTTCACCCCCTGACACTTCCCCTACTTGCCTTTGAGTTTGCTTTGAAAAAAACATGCCATTGCCCCACTTGGCAGACTGAGAATTCTACAAAAAACTACAGTAACTAAAAAATGCAGATCTTATCACTAAACGTGTGGTTGAGTCATAGATTTAGTTGTACAGATAGGTTCAAGTCAGTTTGTATTCTTTTCCTTGCCCTATTACCATGGGTGAGGAAAGTATTGCTTTCCGAAAAAAATTAAGGTACCCCAATTTCTAAATTTCTATACGTTTCAAGGTCTCCTGAGTCCAAAAAAGTGGTTTTTGGGTATTAGTCTATATGTGTGTTTGTGTACACAATATCTCATCTCCCATTAAATGGAAATTTGGAACCCAAGGTCCTTCCCCTATAAGGATCCGATACGACCAATTTCGAACAAATTCAATTCAATATGGCTGCTGAAATGACGAGTGTTGTCAAAAACAGGGTTTTAGCAATTTTCTCATAAACGGCTTCAATGATTTTGATCAAATTTATACCTAAAATAGCTCTATCAACTGCCACAAATCCTATACCTGTAAAAATTTCAGGAGCTCCGCCCCATCTTTGCAAAGTTTGATTTTAGATTCTCAATTATAAGGCTTCAGATACAATTCAAACAAAAAATTTTGAGTGGAATAGATTGAGCATGAGAATCTCTACAATTAATGTTTTGTAACATTTTCAGCTAAATTTGAAAATAAGCTCGAAATTCGAGAAAATGTGATTATTCAATTGCAAAATGTTGGCAAGTGTTGATTATATTAAATCATTCACTATGGAGAGATAGCAGACCTCGTGTGTCTCCAGTGTTATTGCCCTGTCACCAGCTGGCTCAAATCTTTGAATAGTAGACTTGAGATGCGCGGGAACACTAGGGAACACGTCAGGTGATCAATTTTCATAACGGGCAAGGAAAGTTGTGTGAGTGCGCCACACCAGATTTTTCACTTGGGCTAGATACACACACATCGATTTTTGGATGTAAAATATTTCGCAGTCATTATAAATTCGATTGGATTAAACAGATTATATCGAACAGATTGTGATTGTCAAGTATCGTTCTGATAGAATTCATAAATCCTATTATATTAAGCAAGCGAGCAATTTCTGTATTTTTATATCTGGTTATTTATGTTCAACGGATCTCGAAAACGGCTCTAAAGATTTTCACGAAATTTGGAACATAGTGGGTTTATGATATAAAAACTCGATTGCACTAGGTCTCATCCCTGGAAAAACTCGCTTAACGACATTAAAAGGATAATTCATTCTTGGCTGAAACAGCTGAGACTTTCGTCGTCTGTGGATGGTAAAAAAGGGAGTAGGCGAGTGAGTATGTGAAAATTCAAAATTATGACTCAGCTGTTGAACTTTTGTAATCATTCAATCAGATACCTAGTGCCGGTTGCAAAAAAGCCGGGTTATTTTCAATCCTGACAGATTCCAAGATACCCATCTTTTTGAAATGGTCTTCTCTGATTTGGTTCAAGTGTAATTAATCAATCGGGAAAAAAATTCAACCGGCTTTTGTGCAACTGGGCCTTTGTGAGGGAAATTTTACATTCCTCTGGGAATTAATCTCAATTTACTGTGATTAGATAGAACATTTCTGTATGATTGTTATTATAATTTCTTCTTTCGTAATACATTTTTTATGCTTTTGTACTCCAGAGTGAAGCTCGGTCCCCGATATTGTGTATTAATTTTAGATTAGTGTGTATTAGTATTCAACTGCCCGATGTTTTCGTTTTGCTGTGTTGAATAGAGATAGCATTCTATTCTATTCTATAAGGACGGAAAAATCATCTGTCCAGAAATGAACGTGTATGTAACTGGCTTCAGTTTTCATAAATAGTGACTACATAGTTTCTAATTTGAGCTTTCATGAATATTCTACAATGGATAAACATCAAAACACTCTTCATTAAGGGTTTTCATTGTAAAATTCTAAAAAATACATTGATAATGATCAGCTAGAGCTAGATATAAATCAGAGAAACCCTGTGCCTCTTACGTTGTCAAGCCTGATTTCGAAACTGGGTTACCAGGTGAATTTATATTCGAATGTAGGAGTTTGAAGCCCACACACATTCTAGCTCTTAAAGGAAGTGTCCTTCGTCTATGACACTTCATTCACTTAGAACTGAGAGCACTCCTTATAAATTATTACATCTATGCCTTCCATTCAACTATAGTGAGGTCCACGTTATAATGGCAGTGGAGATAGATAGAAGAAAACGTTGCCAATCCTCTGTCTTGTCAATGCCTTCTATAGACGGTATCTCATACAAGTTTATAGATGTAATATTAACTGTTCATTCTCGTTTCAAATAATCAATTATATTTTATTGAGCAAGAAATTATACGGTATTTTTCAATAATTTCATAATCAAGATGGAATATTTTGATAATTAATTGAATGAGCGAAGCGAATTCTATGTTTCAAGTCAATCGGCGTTTGTCTGTTTGTTTGTTTGTTTGTACCGCAGTTACATTTGCAGTTATGGTCCGATTTGAATAAAATTTGGTATACAAGTACTTTGAAACAAGGCGCAGAAACGTATGTATTCAAAATTTTTCAATCCACCCCCGTTTCAAGATGGCGGCACCTTATTCGGAAATTTTACACTAAAAATCAACTAACTTTTCAATACTTTATCAGATCAGGTTCAAATTGGGCTCATTCTTTTCAGCTCTTCAAAGCGGTATTATTTCATGATCACATGATGAAAATTTTTCTAATTTTTGGAATTCGATTTTTTTTACAAGTCCCAATCCAAGTTTCAGATTTTTAACCTTTTCAACCGTGCTTCCGAGCTCAAAAGTGTAGAGGACCTTTATTCTTCAGCGCTCCAAGGTGGTCTTATTTCATATATCACATGTACAAAATTTAAAAAATTATAATTCGATAATTCCCCCCCCCCATCCAAAAGTCCCAAATTTCAAGTTTCAGATTCCTTATCTCTTTAGCCATGCATTCTAGCTCAAAAGTGTAAGAAACTTTTATTTTCCAGCGCTCCAAGGAGTGCTATTCGAAATACCAGCCAACGAATATTCCTTATTAACTAATCAAATTTGAAACGGGAGCTTCATCATAGCTATAGTTGTGGCGGCCATTGTTGTTGTCGACAACTTTTGTATTTCATACATTACAACATGTTGAAAATTTTGAATTTTTTAGAATTCAATCATCCCCCCCCCCCAAGATCCACATTTTTCAAGTTTCAGATTTTTTATCTCTTTAACCGTGCATCCTAGCTCAAAAATGTAAAGAACTTTTATTTGTCAGCGTCCTCCACCGATCCTATTGCATTTATATCATCGCATACTCTAAATCCAATTTGTATGTGTGTTTGTGTGTGAATAGACGGGCGTGTGTCAATAGTGATTTTAGTGAGTGTAGCGAATTCTACTGTTCTCTGAACTACTAGTTATCAATTCTTCATTGTTAGATACGATCTGGCAACAGAGCAAAGCAAGAAAGGGATAGCGCTATCCGCTTTGTTGAATGATAGACAAGGATAGCAATCAAACACTGCCATCATAACGTGGACCTCACTATAATACTTAGACCCGGTTGCACAACAGCCAGTTTAAATTTAACCGTGATTAATTCCATGAGAACCAATCGGAGAAGGCGTTTTTGGAAAGACGGCTTCTCTGATTGGTTCTCGTGGAATTAATCATGGTTAAATTTAAGCGGCTGTTGTGCAACCGGCACTGAGAGTTTAAAATGAGTGTAAGCATAGCCTACTATAGATAGATAAAGTAAGCCAAGGTTTAAGTATAGTCAACCTGATACGTAATCCGACTAGAAGTTGTGGAATAAATTTAATAGACGTGATATCATCGCAACGGCATCCTGTAACAAAAAAATCTGGTGTGGCGCACTCACACAACATTCCTTGCCGTTATGAAAATTGATCATCTGACGCTAGTGTTCCCGCGCATCTCAAGTCTACTATTCAAAGATTTGAGCCAGCTGGTGACAGAGTAATAACGCTGGAGACACACATGAGGTCTGCTATCTCTTCATAGTGAATGATTTAATAGAATCAACAATAATTTTTGCAATTGAATAATCACATTTTCTCGAATTTAAAGCTTATTTTCAATTTTAGGTGAAAATGTTACTGAACATTAATTGTAGAGATTTTCATGCTCAATCTACTCCACTTGATTTTTTTTGTTTCAATTGTATCTGAAGCCTGATAATTGGGAATCTATCTGCATTGATGGGGCGGAGCTCCTGAAATTTTTACAGATATGGGACTTGTGGCAGTTGATCCATCAATGCAGATAGATTCCCAATTATCAGGCTTCAAATACAATTTGAAACAAAAAAAAATCAAGTGGAGTAGATTGAGCATGAAAATCTCTACAATTAATGTTCAGTAACATTTTCACCTAAAATTGAAAATGAGCTTTAAATTCGAGAAAATGAGATTATTCAATTGCAAATTATTGTTGATTCTATTAAATATCATTCACTATAAAGAGATAGCAGACCTCATGTGTGTCTCCAGCGTTATTGCCCTGTCACCAGCTGGCTCAAATCTTTGAATAGTAGACTTGAGATGCGCGGGAACACTAGCGTCAGATGATCAATTTTCATAACGGCAAGGAAAGTTGTGTGAGTGCGCCACACCAGATTTTTTCATTTTCAATTCAAAGGCACGTTGAAAAGCACGTTGTAAGGCAAGTCGAAAGGCAAGTTGAAAGGCAAGTTCAAGAGGACTGAAAGTCCTAACTTCGCCTTATAAAGAATTTTTTACTTTCCTTGCCCTATTACCATAGGTAAGGAAAGTATTGCTTTCCGAAAAAAATTAAGGTACCCCAATTTCTAAATTTCTATACGTTTCAAGGTCACCTGAATCCAAAAAACTGGTTTTTGGGTATTGGTCTGTATGTGTGTGTGTGTGTTGTGTGTGAATAGGCGGGCGTGTGTCAGTAGTGATTTTAGTGAGTGTTCTCTGAACTACTAGTTATCAATTCTTCATTGTTAGAAGACGATCTGGCAACAGAGCAAAGCGAGAAAGGGATAGCGCTATCCGCTTTGTTGAATGATAGACAAGGATAGCAATCAAACACTGCCATCATAACGTGGACCTCACTATAATACTTAGACCCGGTTGCACAACAGCCAGTTTAAATTTAACCGTGATTAATTCCATGAGAACCAATCGGAGAAGGCGTTTTTGGAAAGACGGCTTCTCTGATTGGTTCTCGTGGAATTAATCATGGTTAAATTTAAGCGGCTGTTGTGCAACCGGCACTGAGAGTTTAAAATGTAAGCATAGCCTACTATAGATAGATAAAGTAAGCCATGGTTTAAGTATAGTCAACCTGATACGTAACACTTAACGAGCAGCAATAGTTGTGTAACAATAAATTTTTCCGACTAGAAGTTGTGGAATAAATTTAATAGACGTGATATCATCGCAACGGCATCCTGTAACAAAACAACTAACTAACTAACTAACTACTGTATGGTAGGATTTATTTTCAACTTTTATCATTTGTTGAATAAGAAGCATTGATATTTCTCATTATAGTGAGGCAAGTCGAGAGGCAAGTTGAAAGGCACGTTGAAAGGCACGTTGAAAGGCAAGTTGAAAGACAAGTCGAAAGGCAAGTTGAAAGACAAGTCGAAAGGCAAGTTGAAAGACAAGTCGAAAGGCAAGTTGAAAGGCACGTTGAAAAGCACGCTGTAAGGCAAGTTGAAAGACAAGTCGAAAGGCAAGTTGAAAGGCAAGTTGAAAGGAAGTTGTGAGGCACGTTGTAAGGCAAGTTGAAAGGCAAGCTGAACTCAACTATTCACCTATATATTTATGGACTTGTACTTATAAGGGCACAACCACATCGTGTGTTCCTCTTACGATGAATTTCAAATTAACGGCACACCGATAAATAACGTGTGATTTACAGAGATAGTTTGGCGGGAAAAGTCGTAAATTCCAAGGAAGCGTCGAAGTTAGGACAGCGGAAAAGAGAGGGCACGGCTACGATGAGAAGATATTAGAGATGCCAGGACATAGCTTCGATGAAAAGATATTAGAGATGCGCACTTATCTCTAGTAATCAGATAGTCTTCTCTCACGACACAAATATGGATTACAGCGTGGTTCCCATGTATTCCGTCCTATGTAATACTCAAATAGCAGTTTCGCAGTTTTTAGTCGTGATAATATATAGTGAGAACCACCTCAAAGTGTCCCTATTGGTGGAAATGGAAGAGTGTAATTTCAATTGAATACTGTCTGTTCATAGTGATTTTGCTACAGGTATATGCCGCCGGTCATACATAGCAAACAATGAACGTTATCAAAATATATGCTTTAGAAAATATCCATCATGGAAGTTTTATATAGTCTACACGGTTTTATGGAGCATCACAGACATCTTGTATTTGTGAAAGTATATAATAAATGGTATTAGAACGAATATAATCGACCGAGCGAAGTGAGGTCTAAGATTCAAGTCGACGGTTTTGCATTTCTCTTTATGTTTTTTTGTTTATATTTATGTTGCGCATTTACAGCGAAACGCAGCAATAGATTTTCATGAAATTTAACAGGTAAGTTCCTTTTTGAATTTCACGTCGACGTATACATACATACGGTTTTTTGAAATTTTGCATTTTAAGGATAATACAAAAGGAAAAGGAGACTCTTTTGAACGCCAATATTACCGTAGAAATCAGACTTTAGAATTATTCATCATAAATCAGCTGTCTAGTGAACTATGATACTACCCGTTCAAAAACATCCAACCTCTTGAAAATGTATCTTTTCATCAACATTAGTAGACAGTTGTCTACTAACTTTGTCTTTCCATAATCTGTGGCCATGATTCTAGTCTGGAGTTATTGATGGAAAACATTTCTTTTACATTTTTCTTTTATAATCTGATTATTAAAATTGCAACAAATATTATTGAAAAAAAATTATTTCTAAAATCATGAAAAGTAAAAAATGAAGTTTGTAGGGAATCAGCATTATGGTAGTTAATTTTGTTAATTTCAACACATAGATTTTTTGACAACACAGAATGTTCTCTGATGGGTTGATTGGATTGGCGTATCGACGGCAGCCAGACCTGATAACAGCGCTCACACTCACATTCCGGGACGATACGTCACGGTACGATAGGACAGAAAGCTCTATGTTTATTTAGGATTTTTTCTAGGCATTTTAAATTGATAAATTATTTATTAATTTTCGAGAAAACATAACAACAGGTCAATGTAACTTACTGAGCGCTAGGTCTACTGTTCACAGAACTTCTAGTAATAAAAAGATGATAATACATAAGACGATACACATAATATATAGGAATTATACACATATAACATTCATGAGAAGGATATTGAAATAGTATGAGAGTACATAAAAAGCAGTATAATCATGATACTGAGAAAAAGCTAGCATAAGTTAGCATTAAGCTGTCTTTCTTCTATCATTATAATACTATACGAATACGAAATCTATATAAAAGCGAAATAACACTCACTCACTCACTCACTCGCAGAACTAAAAATCTACGGACCAAAAACGTTCAAATTTGGTAGGTATGTTCAGTTGGCCCTTTAGAGGCGCACTAAGAAATCTTTTGGCAATATTTTAACTCTAAGGGTGCGTTTTTTAAGGGTTTAAAGGGTTCGTCTTTTAGCATGTATATTCTTCTTATTCTCTTAATTATAATTGAAAAATGTCCATACCATATGTTAATATAGAACTATAATCTAGAGAGAGTACCTCTTCAAAACAGTTGTTAACTGGTAACTAATTAATAATTTTGTCAGGTTGGCATTAAGTTGAGTTGACTTTGTTAGGTTGGCACCAAGTTGAAGATTGAAATGCATTTATCGCGGAAAAATTGATTGGGCACTGCTACTTCAGAGCTATTCCTGGAAATATTATATTAGCCTACTAGCCGTCAGGCTCGCTTCGCTCGCCATATCCGTTTAGCCAGACTTTTAGTCTGGACCCCCGACTGGATCGTCCTAACATGATCATCCTGCAACGCGAGCCTGCTGATCTCATTCTTGGACGACCCAGTCGGGGGACCAGGGGGCGGAGCCCCCTGGCTAGACGGATATGGCGAGCGAAGCGATCCTGACGGCTATAGTGAGGTCCACGTTATAATGACAGTATTTTATCAACTTTGGTTTTGCTATCCTTGTCTATTATTCGACAAAGCCGGTGGTACTATCCTTTTATAGGTCCACAACGATGCCAATTTTGTTTTTTACAGTGTAGAAATATAATTAATTAATGCAGAGAATCGGCATCGCTATTCTTATATCTTTATCCACTGCCATTATAACGTGGACCTCACTATAGTACCTTATATTGGGGAAATTGAAAATATAATGAAACGAGAAAATAAAGCAGTCTTTCACAAAACTAGACTGTGGGATCACGAATTAGTTAGAGGGTGAATTGAGAGAATATTTCGAATGAAAACCAAATTATTGTGAGAGAGACAAGGATAGGACGAGAGGGAAAGAGAAAAAAGTAGAATATCAGTTAGATGATCAATTGATTCAGTGAAATTTGAACCGTTTTGGAATCAAGCCTGTGGTACTTTACTGGTGCAAGTTGGGTAATATTGAATGATTGAATAAATAAATGGATGATAATAAATAAATAACTCAGGGGGTGAGTTAGTAGAATCTTTATACTTTTATTCTTTATTCTTTATTCTTTATATTATGTTCCGCATTAACAGCGAAACGCAGCAATAGATTCTCATGAAATTTGACAGGTATGTTCCTTTTTGAATTTCGCGTCGACGTATACATACGGTTTTTTGAAATTTTGCATTTAAGGATAATACAAAAGGAAAAGGAGACTCTTTTGAACGCCAATATTACCGTAGAAATCAGACTTTAGTATTATTCATCATAAATCAGCTGTCTAGTGAACTATGATACTACCCGTTCAAAAACATCGAACCTATTGAAAATGTATCTTTTCATCAACGTTAGTAGACAGTTGTCTACTAACTTTGTCTTTCCATAATCTGTGGCCATGATTCTAGACTGGAGTTATTGATGGAAAACATTCTTTTACATTTTTCTTTTATAATCTGATTATTAAAATTGCAACAAATATTATTGAAAGAAAAATTATTTCTAAAATCATGAAAAGTAAAAAATGAAGTTTGTAGGAAATCAGCATTATGGTAGTTGATTTGTTAATTTCAACACATCGATTTTTGACAACACAGAATGTTCTTGATGGGTTGATTGGATTGACGTATTGACGGCAGCCAGACCTGATGACAGCGCTCACACTCACATTCCGGGACGACACGTCATGGTACGATAGGACAGAAAGCTCTATGTTATCTAGGATTTTTACTAGGCATTTTAAATTGATAAATTATTTATTAATTTTCGAGAAAACATAACAAAAGGTCAATGTAACTTACTGAGCGCGAGGTCTACTGTTCACAGAACTACTAGTAATAAAAAGATGATAATACATAAGACGATACACATAATATATAGGAATTATACACATATAACATTCATGAGAAGGATATTGAAATAGTATCAGAGTACATAAAAAGCAGTATAATCATGATACTGAGAAAAAGCTAGCATAAGTTAGCATCAAGCTGTCTTTCTTCTATCATTATAATACTATACAGAATACGAAATCTATATAAAAGCGAAATAACACTCACTCACTCACTCACTCGCAGAACTAAAAATCTACCGGACCAAAAACGTTCAAATTTGGTAGGTATGTTCAGTGGCCCTTTAGAGGCGCACTAAGAAATCTTTTGGCAATATTTTAACTCTAAGGGTGCGTTTTTTAAGGGTTTAAAGGGTTCGTCTTTTAGCATGTATATTCTTCTTATTCTCTTAATTATAATTGAAAAATGTCCATACCATATGTTAATATAGAACTATAATCTAGAGAGAGTACCTCTTCAAAACAGTTGTTAACTGGTAACTAAATTAATAATTTTGTCAGGTTGGCATTAAGTTGAGTTGACTTTGTTAGGTTGGCACCAAGTTGAAGATTGAAATGCGATTATCGCGGAAAAATTGATTGGGCACTGCTACTTCAGAGCTATTCCTGGAAATAGTATATTAGCCTACTAGCCGTCAGGCTCGCTTCGCTCGCCATCCGTTTAGCCAGACTTTTAGTCTGGACCCCCGACTGGATCGTCCTAACATGATCATCCTGCATCGCGAGCCTGCTGATCTCATTCTTGGACGACCCAGTCGGGGGACCAGGGGGCGGAGCCCCCTGGCTAGACGGATATGGCGAGCGAAGCGATCCTGACGGCTATAGTGAGATCCACGTTATAATTACAGTATTTTATCAACTTTGGTTTTGCTATCCTTGTCTATTATTCGACAAAGCCGGTGGTACTATCCTTTTATAGGTCCACAACGATTGTGCCAATTTTGTTTTTTACAGTGTAGAAATATAATTAATTAATGCAGAGAATCGGCATCGCTATTCTTCTATCTTTATCCACTGCCATTATAACGTGGACTCACTATAGTACCTTATATTGGGGAAATTGAAAATATCAATGTTCATTCTTCGGAAAGAATATTAAAAATATCCTCCCCACTAACTCTCTACCAAGAGAGAGAGAGAGAGAGAGAGAAGAGAGAGAGAGAGAGAGAGAGAGAGAGAGAGAGAGAGAGAGAGAGAGAGAGAGAGAGAGAGGAGTGGGAGAGAGAAATTATGCATCTGATTGACGAGATCGATCTAAATAGACCATGCGATCAAGAATACGTCAGGGAGAGAATTAGAAGAATATTTTGGAGAGGGAAGGAGTATTGTGAAAGAAAGAGAAAGACATGAAAGGAGAGGAAGAGAGCGTGAGAAAGAGGAAGAAAGGTAGAGCGAGAGCGAAAGAGAAATAATAATTATGAGCTGAATGAAAGCAAGATAAATAGACAAATAGACTGAGATTACGAATAAGACAGAGGGATGAATTGGGAGAATATTTCCGTAAAGAGAGAGAGAGAGAGAATGAAAGGAAGAGAGCAGAAGAGAAATTATGCAAGAGCTAGATGAAAGCTAGACAAATAGACTGACAGGGAGATCATGAACAAAACAGAGGGATGAATTAGGATAGTATTTCCGAGAAGGAAGTAAGATGAGAAGAGAGAGAAAGAAACTGAGAGAGGAAGAGAAGATAAAAAGAGAGGGAGGGAATGATTACAATTAGGAGAAGAATACTAGTCAATGAGAGGATGCTACGTGAGGGATTAGAAGAGAGAGGGTAAGAATAGTGAGAAAGAGAAAAGGTTACGGAGAGGGGAAGAATGAGAGAGAGTGAGAGAGATAGTGTGTGAGAGATAGAGTGTGTGTGTGAGAGAGAGAAGGATATAGATTGAGGGTGAGGTAGAATTAGGGTGTAGCCGCCTGAGGGAGGCTATTTGTGGCGGAGGTCTGAGGTCTGGAGAGTAATGGGCTAAGATTAGAAGTATAAATACATCCACGCACTAATGGATGGATGTATGGCTATGATGATAATAATGATTCGTTATGGCGTCTTCTCCTTATTTTGTCTGCGTTCTATTTTTTCTGCTCTTCTTCTTTTCTTCTTCTTCTTCTCTTCTTCTTCTTCTTCTTCTTCTTCTTTTTCTTCTTCTTCTTCTTTTCTTCTTCTTCTTCTTCTTCTTCTTCCTCTTCTTCTTCGTTTTCTTCTTCTTCTCTTCTTCCTTCTTCTTTTCTTTCTTCTTCCTCTTCTTCTTAGTTTTCTTCTTCTTCTTTCCTTCTTCTTCTTCTTCTTCTTCTTCTTTTCTTCTTCTTCTTCTTCTTCTTCTCCCGTCTCTTCTTCTTCTTCTTCTTTTTCTTCTTCTTCTTTTCTTCTTCTTCTTCTTCTTCTTCTTCTTCTTCTTCTTCTTCTTCTTCTTCTTCTTCTTCTTCTTCTTCTTCTTCTTCTTCTTCTCTTCTTCTTCTTCTTCTTCTTCTTCTTCTTCTTCTTCTTCTTCTTCTTGCCCGTTTTTCCTCAATTTCCTTTCAATCCTGCATTTTCCGTATCACGATTCAATTCCTGCACTCTACAGCTCTTTCTTTTTATTCTTCTTCTTCAATTTCTTCTCCTCCTCCTCCTCCTCCTCATCATCCTTTTTCTTCTTCCCCGTTTTTCATTATTTTTCCTGTATTCTCAGTTTCTGAATCGCACATTCTGCAGTGACATACCTTAATTGGTTTAAAGAATTTTAAGACGACCTGACCTAGCGAATGTTTTTAGGCAGCTGGGACCGACGCATCAACGTGTCCATCCACTCAGTTTTAATGGGAAGCATCCATGATGTTCATAAGTGATACTGGCAATCTGAAGTGAATGACCAGAGGTGCGTGTAGACTGAAGTGCCTTCTGGGCGTGAACCCATCAGGAGTGAAAATTGCTTCTTGTCGTTTCGGCTTCTATAGTTGAACAAATAGGATAATTGCTGACTAAACTATCCGACTGTGAAACGAAGCAGGCAACACGCGACCTGTGAAAACAATCACATTGTCATTATCGGACAAATAACATTTTGGATGATCAACTGTGGATACAATCAAATGAAAATTTTTATTACCACAGACAAACATTTTACAATTTTTATCAGCCACGTCAAAATACAAAGTATTTCAGAAAACATCTATATATATAAAATCTGGTGTGGCGCACTCACACAACTTTCCTTGCCGTTATGAAAATTGATCACCTGACGCTAGTGTACTCGCGCATCTAAAGTCTACTATTCAAAGATATGAGACAGCTGGTGATAGGTCAATAACGCTGGAAACACACGAGGTCTGCTATCTCTTCGTAGTGAATGATTTAATAGAAACAACAGTTGCCAACAGTTTGCAATTTAATAATCACATTTTCTCGGATTTCAAGCTTATTTTCAATTCTAGGTGGAAATGTTACTGGACATTAATTGCAGAGATTTTCATCTGAATTGGGAATCTAAAACCAAACTTTGCATAGATGGTGCAGTGCTCCTGAATTTTTTACAGATATGAGACTTGTGGCAGTTGATACAGCTTATCAATGACTTTTCTAGGTATGAATTTGATCAAAATCGTTGGAGCCGTTTTCGAGAAAATCGCGAAAACCCCTGATTTTGACAACATTTTCGCCATTTTAGCCGCCATCTTGGATTGCATTTGATCGAAATTGTTCGTGTCGGATTCTTATAGTGTAAGGACCTTACGTTCCAAATTTCAAGTCATTCCGTTAACTACTGGGAGATTAGATATCGTGTACACAGACGCACATACACTCATACACACACACACACACACACACACACACACACACACCACACACACACACACACACACACACACACACACACCACACACACACACACACACACACACATACAGACCAATACCCAAAAACCACTTTTTCGGACTCAGGGGACCTTGAAACGTATAGAAATTTAGAAATTAGGGTACCTTAATTTTTTTCGGAATGCAATACTTTCCTTACCTATGGTAATAGGGCAAGGAAAGTAAAAATATTTATATATTTAAAAAGCGAAATGGCACTCACTGACTGACTGACTCACTCACTCACACGCAGAACTAGAAATCTATCGAACCAAAAACGTTCATATTTGGTAGGTATGTCCAGTTTGCCCTTCAAGGTGCGTACAGATATACGCGTCGCGAACATGAGAAATTCACTTTTAATCAGCTGACTATATCTGTATTTTTACAGAAACGGTAAGATACAGATAAAAAGCTTGTCATCAGCTGATTGAAAGTGAATTGCTCATGTTCGCGGCGCGTAAATCTGTACGCACCTTTAGAGGCGCACTAAGAACGGATTTGGAAAAATTTCCAAAGATACGCCCAAAATCTGCGTTTATCGAGCGTTTTTTAGGGTTTTCTCAGCTTTATCGAGAGCAAATCAACAGAAAATGTTCGAATTTACTTCAGAAGCTCAGCTGGAGTGTAACAATGTCGTGTTAGAAGGATTTTGAAATAACACCAAAGATACGCCCAAAATCTGCGTTGTTCCAACGTTTTTTTGCGCTTTCTCAGCTTTATCGAGAACAAATACACAAAAAATGTTAAAATTTAGTACAGAAGCTCAGCTAGGGTGTAATAATGTTGTGTTAGAAGGAATTTGCGATAACGTCAAAGATACGCCCAAAATTAGCGTTTTTCCAGCGTTTTCTCAGATTTATCGAGAACAAATGAACAGAAATTGTTCAAATTTAGTACAGAAGCTAAGCTAGGGTGTAATAATGTTGTGTTAGGAGGAATTTTAAATAACGCCAAAGATACTCCCAAAATTAGCGGTTTTTTGCGTTTTCTCAGTTCTTTCATCAAGTAATAGACAGAAAATGTTCAAATTTGGTACAGAGGTTCAGCTAGGGTCTTAAAATTCTGTGTTGAGGTGACTTTAATGTTTCATCAAAGATACGCCCAAAGCGTTTTTCCAACGTTTTTCTCAGCTTTTCTGCGTTTTCTCAGTAGACTATTTTGACTTTCTGATGGAATGGAGCATGCTCAAATGAAAAATGCAGGTCGGCGAAGCGAGCCCGCTGATCTCATTCTTGGACGATCCAGCCGGAGGTCCAGGGGGCGGAGCCCCCCTGGCTAGACGGATATGGCGGGCGAAGCGAGCCTGAAGGCTAGTCAATAATAAATTTGATATCTGGGTATTCTGTTTGTTTAAATTGTAAATCGGAGTATAACTCAAAACTGTGTAAGTGATATAAACTAGCTATATTCAGACTGATGTGTAGATGAGATGTATTGGAAGATGTAGATAAGAATTGGAACCGTTATATGGTATTATCTAGAAGTTGTGTAGTTCTGAATGATAGAATAAATGAATAAATAAAGTTTGTACTGATTCATGAAAATTACTCATTATTTATACAACTTTACAAGCACATACCGAACTTCATTATTTCAACTATAAATAAATTTAGCATGACCTAAACTCTACTGTCTATCTCCATTCTATATCTTGAACTTTACTGAAAAAAAATATAGCTTCCAAATTACTCTGATCTATAATAACATCGGGGCACGAGCTTCGCTCGTTATTTATTTATTCATAAACCGATCGCAATTCTTCAAAATGATTGGGGAAGAACAAACAGGGACAGCCCAAAACTGTTTCTTTCCCGAATTTTGATTTATACACTATAAATGGTCCAAAAAGTAGGTTATGTTCCATACACTTTAATTCAGGTCCAATTTTGAATCAAAATATTTAAAAACAGAAAAGTTCTAATTTAGATTGTTTACAAACCAAATTTAATAACAAAATAACACTCAATAATTACTTCGAACTGTAAAATAATGATTAACTTTGAATATTATGATATTTACTCCAATTTGATAAACCATGTCATGTCAACAAATCGATTATTTTGATGAAATTTGTAGATAATATTTCTCGCGAGATACGGTAAGCTGAGTGAATGATTACACAGCTGATCTCCCACACAGGCACACGCATCTTCTGTTATCGACAGACGACGAAATCTGTTCTTCCAAGGATGAATTATCCTTTTAATGTCCTTCAGCGAGTTTTCCCAGGGATGAGACATAGTGCAATCGAATCTTTATATCATAAACCTACTATGTTCCAAATTTGGTGAAAATTGTTAGAGCCGTTTTCGAGATCCGTTGAACATGAATAACCAGATATAAAAATACAGAAATTGCTCGCTTAATATAATAGGATAAAGAGGAAAGAATCGACTTATACAAGTACGGGATAGGAGATTCACGAATGACGACGCATCATCTCATCTCAACTACTCAACTGGTCAACTTGAAATTTTGCATATAGATTATTTATTTACTGAGGATGATTATGAGCCTATTTTAATTCTTCAAGATTTCAGTAGGTCAAGGTTTCAATTAGAAACCTTAGACCCTTAAGCAGCATGAGTTACCTGCAGTATACGATTGACAATACTGTTGCTGTCCTTTTCTATCATACAACAAAACAGATACGGTAACGCTATCTCTCTCTCGCTTTGCAATGTTGTCCGTTTGCCAGAATATTTTATTTTTACTTTTGACAGTGACTGTACAAAAGTAAACAAACAATTCTCAACCGCCATTTTTTTCTTCATTCTATCAAAATACTTTGGTACACAAGTTGTATAATTGATATAAATGTATTTTTGAAACAATGAAATAATTTTTAGACATTACCGTATGAGAAACACAAATTAAAATACCTAAAATGACATTTTAAAAGTTGATAACTTACCATCCTAGACTTCATTCATGCTTCAGTTAGCCTACACGTATAGGTTAGACCTACTCGTACCGGTATAAATAATATTGGAAGGTTATTTCAGAGTTATTTCCATTGAAATTACTTATTTTAAATAGGATTTCTATTATTTTAAAAAGAAATTGGAATAGAATACCTACAAAATAATTTTATTTCTGTTGTTTTGAAACTCAGATTGGTGTATCACAGCTTTTCAAATTAGCCACCATTTCAGGTTTGTATAAAAATAAAAATCTGATCTCAGTTATAAAAGCAAATTTTCAAATCAAATCATGGAAAAAATATTTTTCTTGATTGATTTGAATTAAATTGATTATCTTATCAAGGAAATGATAATTATTATTAGATGAAATTAATGGGATGAATTGAGTAACATCTGTGTACACTCAGTCGCAAAATGGAGAGACTTGGCAACGTTTTTCTCCTATCTTTCTTCACTGCCATTATAACGTGGACCTCACTATAGTATACCATACAAGAAATACATCCAAAATGCCCTCTAGACCAATTTCTAGTCTTCTCCACACCAGTTTCCTCTAGATCTCATCTATAAGAACAAGACCCATTTCATTAAAATTGAAAGCTTGATCCTTTCATTAGCTAACAACTTTCAAAGCAGAATCCATCAAGCCTATACTGAAAGACCAGACCACACTTCTATTCTGAACAGGCAATTCTGTCTTCTTATTACTGCCTCCCGACAAAAGAGTCCGAACATTATTTGTTATTTATGTTGATGGAATTTCTTTCTGTGCCCTTACATCTGCTCAGAGCAACTTATGAATGATCTCAGATATATGCTGCACTATTAATTATAGCCAGTATATCTATATTCACAGATATATATACAGATATAAACTCATTGTACAAATTTATTTATATAGTTTTTGTCATGCGGGTTCTCAGATCAAGAAGCAAACTATGGTGAGGTCCACGTTATAATGGCAGTATTTGATTCACATTTGTATTGCTATCCTTGTCTATCTCAGATTCAGACTCAGATTTTCAAAAACTCGCTTTTACGATGGAACATACTTTAAACCAAGCAAGCATATGGTTAAGGGCAAATGATTTCCTATTGAATAATAATAAGACTCAACAATTGATTTTTAGCTTAAGAGAGATTCCAACAGATAATAGCGTGAATAATGTCAAGTTTCTAAGTTTATATATTGACGAAAAATTAATACGGAAGCCACATATTGAGTATGTAAATAGTAAATTGTCTAGGATTACTTATTTGTTGAAACAATTAAAAAATTATGTACCTGATAGCTATGTAAGGTCAGCTTATTTTGCATTTTTCCAAAGTATTCTTTTATATGGCGTGTTGTTTTGGGGTAACTGTAGCCATGTAAGCAGTGTGCTTTTAATTCAGAAAAAAGCCATCAGGATATTAGCAGATGCGCGTAATAGTACTGAGCATTGTAGACCTTTGTTTATTGAGTTGAGAATCTTAACAATCATAAATCTTTATATATACACTGCTCTAATACATGTAAAAACAAAGGTAGAGAAAATTCCAAGACATACCATACATTCTTATGCAACAAGAAATTAAAATATAAATCAATCAATCAATCAATCATTTATTTCTTTCCAAAACATACATGAAAATGTACATGAAAAAGTCAAAAACTAAAACTACTTAAAGCTAAAGAGAAATTAGTGACTGTATAAATTCATTTTTTACAGTAAACTCATTTATACTGTAGCATGCTAAATCCATCAAAATGCTCTCAGCAATTCCTTAAATTTTGATCTATCAGGTTCATGTCTATGCAACCTGGGAGACAACCAATAAATTTTACCCATGTACGTTGGACTTTGTTTATATTTTTCCTTATTGTGTTTCTTTATTGTAAAATTATTTTTATTTCTCGTGTTGTAATTATGTATATCTACTTGCCGTGGGAATCTAGATTCGTTAGTTTTTATATATAATATTGTCCTATAAATGTACAGATAAATTGTCCTATAAATGTACAATAGACTGAATATACCATTCCAAAGTCAATGAATAGCTACAATATTATTGGTCTGAAACGTACAATAAGTTACCTCTAAGCTTAATAAATGAGTCTACAGATAGATTTAAAATGAACTTTTCAACTGGTTAGTGAAAACACCAATGTATTCTATAGAAGGTTCTGGATTCCGATATGATTATGATGTTTGATTCCTGATTGCTTAAAGCTTTCTTTCTTGTTTTAACATTTTGACAGGGCCTTGTTTGTACTGTTGTTTGTATAGTGAGAATATTTGAATTTTTCTGGGCTTACTTTAGATGTAGTTATGTTTATGTGCTTATATATGTCTATCGTATATACTTTCAATTACATTAACTTATAACCTTCTGACTTGCATAATGGTAGTATAGTTTTGACTTTGTCTATTGCCAATGTTGCTTAATGACAATAAAAATTTATTATTATTATCATCATCATTCCACAAAACAGATCGAGCTATCCTTCTCTACCTCTGTAACGTTGCCAGATATTTTTTCAACAATGAAGAAATATAATTAATAATTTAAAACAAGGAAATTTAGTATTGAATCATTGAGAAATACATTTTTCCTACAGTTACGTTGAAAAGTGGCCATTGCTGCACTGATTACAGAACGCAAAGAATCACTTTTCCGCTCTAGTGCGGGAAAAATTTTTCTGCACTCCAGATTTGCAACATGGCAACGCAAAATACTTAGTAGGTTATATGGAGCAACAGTGCAGCAAAATCAAAATGAAGTTGGTAACAGTGACTGCTGTGGCTGCTATAGTGAGCAGAGGTGCAACCAAGCACAACGCGCTAATTATTATTCATTATATATTATAACCAAGGACAACGAGGACTTTAGGTTTTAGGATTAAGGGTTTTTCAATAAAAAATTACACAGAAAAACATTTGATGCATTTCAGGCAATTTTACCCATAATTACCCACTTTTCATATTCAATGGTAACTGTAGGAAAAACTTAATGTGAAATACGTGCGCAAAGTTCATCTGCTGCACTCAAGAACCATTCCGCCCTCGCCTACGGCTCGGGCGTAAACGTTTCTTTCGGTGCAGCAAACTGTCACTTTGCGCACTAGTTGCACAATAAAACTATTCTCGACGAATAAAGTAAAATTGATCATTTTCAACTAGAATGAACAGTTAATATTCATCACATAGAGGTATCCTGTTCTACCTCCGCAATGTTTCCTGATTGTTTTTCAACAATGTAGAAATATAATTAATTAACAAGATATTCAATCTAAGTCATGAAAATCCATGAAAGATATATTTTCTTTCCACGTAATAATGGCAGTATTTGATTAGCATCAGTGTTGCTATCCTTGTCTACCACACAAAAAAGCAGATAGAGCTATCGTATTCTACCTATGCAACGTTGCCAGATCGTCTATAAACAATGTAGAAATATAGCCCATAAAAATATTCTTCCTCAATTATGAAAATCTATTATTAAATCATTAGAAGATATTTTTTTTTGACGAATGGAATATAATCAAGTTATTTGAAATGAAATGAAAAGGATTTTATTCATTCAAAAACTAGTACGATAACAGGAAACATAACCTACATAATATTTGGACGATTTGTGACAAAATCAGGAAATTGAAGAAGTTTTGGGCAATAGCCTGTTTTTTCTTTTCCGACTATTGTATTGTTCGCTCTATCTAATAAATAAATAAATAAATAAAATCTGTTTCTTATCATCTAAACATAGAAATGTACAGTAATAATGATGTAACAACGATAAGATTCTTTTATAAGAATGAATAAAACAAAACATATTTTGTTCCTTATTTCAAACAGGAATGAACAGTTTATAACACCGGTGTCACATACGTAACATAGAGGGCAGTGACAAGGCAGATTGTCGGCAACACTGTCGTCCTATCTTTCTTCACAGCCATCATAACGCGAACCTCACTACAGAATGTGTTGACGATCGTTTGTTTAGAGCAGCAATCCTCTTTAGGATGTCAGTGGCAGGACAGAGAATCGGCAACACTTTTCTCCTATCTTTCTCCACTGCCATTATAACGTGGACCTCACTCTATATAGTTAGCTTGGACTGTTTTCAAACTGTCATCATTATCCGAATATAACACCAAGAGTCTTCATTCAATCAATACTGTCATTTTAAAATGAATACTACTTAAAAATAGCAGCTGCCCTTCCATACATATAACAACAAACATAATAACTGTTAACAGTTCGGAAACTTTGGCAGAAATCAAAATTTGAACTTAACCTAATTGTTTGGACTATTTTTAATATGTGAAAATCCAGGAACTGAAGAAGTTTTGGGCAATTGCCTGTTTTTTCTTTCCTAATTATAGTATGTGTATCACCTGAATAAATAAATAAATAAATAAACAGTGTGTGTGTGTGTTGTGTGTTGTGTGTGTGTGTGTGTTGTGTGTGTGTGTGTGTGTGTGTGTGTGTTGTGTGTGGTGTGTGTGTGGTGTGGTGTGTGTGTGTGTGTGTGTGTGTGTGTGTGTGGTGTGTGTGTTGTGTGTGTGTGTGGTGTGGTGTGTGTGTGTGTGTGTGTGTGTGTGTGTGTGTGTGGTGTGTGTGTGTGTGTGGTTGTGTGTGTGTGTGTGTTGTTGTGTGTGTGTGGTTGTGTGTGGTGTGTGTGGTGTGTGTGTGTGTGTGTGTGTGTGTTGTGTGTGTGTGTGTGGTTGTGTGTGGTGTGTGTGTGGTGTGTGTGTGTGTGTGTGTGTGTGGTGTGTGTGTTGTGGTGTGTGTGTGTGTGTGGTGTGTGGTGGTGTGTGTGTGTGTGTGTGTGTGTGTGTGTGTGGTGTGTGTGTGTGTGTATGTTGTGTGTGTGTGTGTGTGTGTGGTGTGTTGTGTGTGGTGTGTGTGTGTGTGTGTGTGTGTGTGTGTGGTGTGTGTGTGTGTGTGTGTGTGTGTGTGTGTGTGTGTGTGTTGTGTGTGTGTGTGTGTGTGTGTGTGTGTACGTGTGTGAGTAGGTTACGGGCTGAGATGGACAGTTTGTTTTTGTTTTCAATTTTGAGAGTCACCCACCCTTGTTTCACCCCCCTGGCTGGTGACACATGCATCAAAATGTCGCCATGTTTGAAGGGTTTCAAGAGGGTTCATTTATTTCTAGTCTAAACCACTTACTAGTTATTATTTTGTTATTAGCTGCCTTCATCCAGTGAAGGGTGGGTTGTGATGTAGTTGAACGAGCGTAGGAAGTTCCTACTGATCACTTGAAGCTCGAGTCTATTATTTAGTCTATAGTTGACCGAGCGAAGTCAAAGACTCTCGACGAGTCAGGTCTAAGACTCAAGAAGACGGTTTGGCATTTCTCTTAATGTTTAAATATTCATCCAAAAACTTAAAAATTGAATATAAAGAAAATAAAAAACTCAGTACCCTTTTTTTAAAATATTTTATCACAACATGTTTCGGTCATTTACGCCATTTTCAAGTCTTGAAATTTTTAATTTTTGAAAGGGTACTGAGATTTTTATTTTCTTTATATTTATATTACAAGTAGCCTTATACAGGAAAGAGTTAAAAATTTAACTTTCACTGTAAATGTTGCGCATTTACGGTGAAACGCGGTAATAGATTTTAATGAAATTTCACATGTTTGTTCCTTTTTAAATTGCGCGTCGTTGTATATACAAGGTTTTTGGAAATTTTGCATTTCAAGGATACCGTAATATAAAAGGGAAAAGGAGCCTCCTTCATACGCCAATATTATCGTAAAAATCAGACTATAGAATCATTTATCATATCTAGTGGACTATAATACTGAATTAAAAAGACTAAGAAATTGTCAAAAGACCACTGATTTTTGACAATTTCTTAGTCTTTTTAATTCAATATGAATAATTACCACAATATCAACTTCTCAACTACACAAAAAGTGAGACTATAATACTACCTGTTCAAAAACATCGAACATCCTGAAAATGTATCTTTCCATCAACGTTGTAGACAGTTGCAGCAAGACCTGATAACAGCGCTCACACTCACATTCCGGGACGACACGTCACGGTACGATATATGACAGAAAGCTCTATGTTTATTTACGATTTTTTCTAGACATTTTAAATTGATAAATTATTTATTAATTTTTGAGAAAACATAGCAACAGGTCAATGTAACTTACTGAGCGCGAGGTCTACTGTTCACAGAACTACTAGTTATTATTTTGTTATTATGAAGCTCCTACTGGTGACTCGAGACGATTGTCTGTTTATGGTTTTAAAGGTTTTTTTTTTTACTTCGACTACTTTCGATTGCTTCAGTTATTCATTATAGTACATTGAATTCAAATCCAACTTCAAATTCTCAAACATATATTCTTCAAACAGTTACAACGGACTCAATTATTCTCTCCTCCTTCCTCTACAAGAATGTATAGTGAGGTCCAAGTTATAATGGCAGTGGAGAAAGATGAGAAAACAGCGTGGCTGATTCTCAGCCTTGCCACCACCTTCTGAAGAGGAGGTTTAACCTCCTCTCATTTAATCATTGAAAAAAAAAAGAGGATAGGTGATCTGAACAAACAAAAGTCAACACATCTTGTAGTGAGGTCGACGTTATAATGGCAGTGAACAAAGATAAGAAAACAGCGTTGCTGATTCTCAGCCTTGTCACTGCCTTCTATAGAAGATAACTAATACCGGTATATCTGATGGGATACTAACTATTCATTCTTGTTTAAAATAATCAACTATATTTTGTCCGTCAAAAGAAAATAACTTACAATTACGTTGCTTCCTCAACAAATACCTTACCTCACGTTGCCATGGCAAAATTGTTACGTGCTATAAATTTTCGGCTCTAAATTTATTGTCTAAATTCAATATTTTCTAAATTTGGCTTAGTGGTTTTGTGTTTTGTTCCGGTTTTGTATATGTTTGGACTTTGTAACATCAAAATGAACTTTATTCCGAAGTGAAGAGTGTAAATTTAAAGTATTGTGCTGACTATAACCTTAGTGTCCGGTTTCCCATTATACACATTGAAAGCCAGCTATAAGTACATAATATTGAGAAAAAAGTCAAAGCTGTACTATGAATAGTAACTGCAGGACAGGCGATTTTATAAGCGCGCGTTTTTTACAACTTACCCCCCTCCCCACCAATCTGTCAACCACCCTGGGACGTGACGACATCGAGTTTCATATACACTAAAGACCCCCTAACAATAATCCGAAGTCAAATTCTCTGCCTCTCTCATGTATGCTCAATGTAAGCCAGCGCCTGGACTATTAGGGAACTTTGGACTATATACGGCGAGGTGGAACTACCCTTGGGTCTCCCCACCATTCAAAGCCATACGCTAATAATAATAACCTTACAATTATTGAATCATAAATGTTCATAATTGAAATAAGATATTTTGTTAATCAATTATATTTCTACATTGTTGAAAGTCGATCAGGCAACGTTGCAGAGGTGGAGAAGGATAGAGCTATCTGCTTTGCGGAATGATAGACAAGGATGATAACGCCAATGTTTATCAAATCTCTTGTTTATAATAAACAATTATTATATTTCTACATTGTTGAAAATCGATCAGGCAACGTTGCAGAGGTGGAGAAGGATAGAGCTATCTGCTTTGCGGAATGATAGACGAGGATAATAACGCCGATGTTTATCAAATCTCTTGTTAAACAATTTTATTTCTACATTGTTGAAAATCGATCAGGTAACGTTGCAGAGGTGGTGAAGGATAGAGCTATCTGCTTTGTGGAATGATAGACAAGGATAATAACGCCGATGTTTATCAAATCTCTTGTTAAACAATTATATTTCTACATTGTTGAAAATCGATCAGGCAACGTTGCAGAGGTGGAGAAGGATAGAGCTATCTGCTTTGTGGAATGATAGACAAGGATAATAACGCCGATGTTTATTAAATCTCTTGTTAAACAATTTTATTTCTACATTGTTGAAAAACGATCAGGTAACGTTGCAGAGGTGGAGAAGGATAGAGCTATCTGCTTTGCGGAATGATAGACAAGGATAATAATGCCAATGTTCATCAAATCTCTTGTTAAACAATTATATTTCTACATTGTTGAAAATCGATCAGGCAACGTTGCAGAGGTGGAGAAGGATGGAGCTATCTGCTTTGTGGAATGATAGACAAGGATAATAACGCCGATGTTTATCAAATCTCTTGTTAAACAATTATATTTCTACATTGTTGAAAAACGATCAGGCAACGTTGCAGAGGTGGAGAAGGATGGAGCTATCTGCTTTGTGGAATGATAGACAAGGATAATAACGCCGATGTTTATCAAATCTCTTGTTAAACAATTACATTTCTACATTGTTGAAAATCGATCAGGCAACGTTGCAGAGGTGGTGAAGGATAGAGCTATCTGCTTTGCGGAATGATAGACAAGGATAATAACGCCGATGTTTATCAAATCTCTTGTTAAACAATTACATTTCTACATTGTTGAAAATCGATCAGGCAACGTTGCAGAGGTGGTGAAGGATAGAGCTATCTGCTTTGTGGAATGATAGACAAGGATAATAATGCCAATGTTTATCAAATCTCTTGTTAAACAATTACATTTCTACATTGTTGAAAATCGATCAGGTAACGTTGCAGAGGTGGTGAAGGATAGAGCTATCTGCTTTGCGGAATGATAGACAAGGATAATAACGCCGATGTTTATCAAATCTCTTGTTAAACAATTATATTTCTAAATTGTTGAAATCGATCAGGCAACGTTGCAGAGGTGGAGAAGGATGGAGCTATCTGCTTTGTGGAATGATAGACAAGGATAATAACGCCGATGTTTATCAAATCTCTTGTTAAACAATTACATTTCTACATTGTTGAAAATCGATCAGGCAACGTTGCAGAGGTGGTGAAGGATAGAGCTATCTGCTTTGCGGAATGATAGACAAGGATAATAACGCCGATGTTTATCAAATCTCTTGTTAAACAATTACATTTCTACATTGTTGAAAATCGATCAGGCAACGTTGCAGAGGTGGAGAAGGATGGAGCTATCTGCTTTGCGGAATGATAGACAAGGATAATAACGCCGATGTTTATCAAATCTCTTGTTAAACAATTACATTTCTACATTGTTGAAAATCGATCAGGCAACGTTGCAGAGGTGGTGAAGGATAGAGCTATCTGCTTTGCGGAATGATAGACAAGGATAATAACTGTTAACAGTGTGTGGTGGTGTGTGTTTGGTGTGGGTGTGTGTGTGTGTGTGTGTGTGTGTGTGTGTGTGTGTGTTGTGTGTGTGTGTGGTGTGTGTGTGTGTGTGTGTAGTGTGTGAGTAGGTTAGGGCTGAGATGGACAGTTTGTTTTTGTTTAATTTTGAGAGTTCCCCACCTTGTTTCACCCCCTGGCTGGTGACACATGCATCAAAATGTCGCCATGTTTGAAGGGTTTCAAGAGGGTTCATTTATTTCTAGTCTAAACCACTTACTAGTTATTATTTTGTTATTAGCTGCCTTCATCCAGTGAAGGGTGGGTTGTGATGTAGTTGAACGAACGTAGGAAGTTCCTACTGATCACTTGAAGCTCGATCACTTGAAGCTCGAGTCTATAGTTGACCGAGCGAAGTCAAAGACTCTCGACGAGTCAGGTCTAAGACTCAAGTCGACGGTTTGGCATTTTTCTTAATGTTTAAATATTAATCCAAAAACTTAAAAATTGAATTTTTATGATATGGAGGAACTTTGCTCACGTATTTCACATTAAACTTCTCCTTCAGTTACTATTGAATATGAGAAGTGGTTGATTATGGGTAAAATGATAGCTGAAATCCATAAAATGTTTGTGTGTGTGATGCTGTTATTAATAACAACCTTAATTCATTTAAAAATTAATAATCCAATTGAAGTTGAAAATTCTCAGCCAAAGTTCTCATTTTTATTCATTCAAGAATCAGAAAAATTTACAGATAGAACAAAAAATTCGCATTCAAAATACATGCCAACAGCTGATTGTGATGGCTGCAAGATGGCTGAACCGACAAGCACGCGACCCAGCGGGAAGAATCGTACCTAAGTTTGTTTCATCCAGCTGAAAACTACAGAAACAGGATTCAGAAATTTTGACTTTTGCCCAAATTACCGAGAAAAATGCTCAAAGTAAACTGAAAAATATTTATAAAATAAAATAGACAAACAGAGAATATTATTGTAGTACGTAGTCTTATGTTTTTTCATTTATATGGATATCAAACGGTAATTAGTTAACCTCAAAATTCGAATTTTATAATGTATTTTGCTACTTTTCTCATTGCTTGCAGTTGAAAATAATATTATAAGGAAAAGACACTATTATTTATTATAAATAATGGGAATTTGTAAACGATGATTATTTAATTATGATTTAGATGAACATTATCTGTTTGGATTTCTAGATTGCGATTTTTATAAATGTAAAAAATAAATAAATTTGTTTTAGACAATAAATACATTTGTACAGTACATTTCAGGCCTCGTCAAAAGTTCAAGATTACATGATGTAAGTCACTAGCATAAATAAATTTTCGTCAACATCTTATTCTTAATAAACTTGAATGAAAATTTTCAATAACATCAGTAGGTATAGCAAAATATTTCGAAACATTACATTTTACGAGCGATAGTAGGATAGCCATTGGTAGGATTAGTAGGGTAGCCATTGAAATGATTCTTATCTAAATCTAACCACAGTCATTGTTACCAACTTAATTTTTGTTTTCGTGCACTAATCCTCCATATAACCCACCAACTATTTTGTGTTGCCATGTTGCAAATCTGGAGTACAGAAAAAATTTTCCCGCACTAGAACGGAAAAGTGATTCTTTGCGTTCTGTAATAGTGCAGGAATGGCCACTTTCAAGGTAACTGTAGGAAAAAAATATTTATTTAATTAATTATATTTCTACATTGTTGAAAAACGACTCAGGTAACGTTGCAGAGGTGGAGAAGGATAGAGCTATCTGCTTTGTGGAATGATAGACAAGGATAATAACGCCGATGTTCATCAAATCTCTTGAAGAGTTGAAACTGGTTGAGTTGTGTTGAAATAAGACGGGTACTTGATATATTTTATCGTGTTCAATAATTATTCCAGCAGTCCTAAAAAGAAAAGTAAGCAGATATACATTGGAGGATAGGAACTTTACGTTACATATGGGAATCTAAAACGAAATTCATACAGTTATGTGTGAGTAAGCCGCTCTACCGGAAATCAACAGTCATAAAAAGCTGCCTACGTTTTTATGGTTGCGCTTCACAGCACTTCCGGTTTAGTAGCTGAGGAGGAGGAGGAGGAAGAGGAGGAGGACCCAGATGGATAATGAGAGAGAAAATAATACAAAATCCTCAAAGTTTAAAGAGATTAACTATACTAAAGATGATCTAGTTTTTCCATTCACATATTGTTTATTATCTTCCACATTTGTTTTCTGGTTTTTATTTTGTACTAAAAAGTAAATTTTATTATCATGGCGATTCTGTTGCTTAAGCCGCCATTTTGTCACACCGTTGAGGGGGAGGAGACTGTCTAGCTAGGCCAATGGCAGGCGTTCATGCCCTCGACCAATAGCAGTACTCGCCTACTAGTATAAATTCTGCTGCTCTGTATTTAGTTTTGTTTATCAGAGATTGACAATGGTGTAATAACTGAAACCGGTCTTTCTAATTATCAATAAATCAGTGGTTTTTTGACAATTTCTTAGTCTTTTTCATTCAAGTTAGAAGACAGCTCATTTATATAAGTACAAGATACATAAATGATTTGCCTTTTGATGTGGAAGCAAAAATTAATTACAAAATACTAAAAAATCGGATAAGTAAAAACTATTTCTTTTCAATTGAAAGCATTATCTAATTTTTTAAAAACATATTTTTAAGCGTGGATTATTTTTTTTCTCTATTATTGTATAAAACTAGGAAACAACCAATGTAACTAGCTGATTGCAACTCTCACCAGCGGGCAAGGCTTGATTCCTTTTGCTGGTGATGCCGGATTACCATTGAGAAGTATCTAATTATGATTTTGGTATTATTTATGCTTAATTTTTATTTTAATTATTCTATACTTTTGATTATAAAATCAAGTATTTTCTTTTTACTTTCCTTGCCCAACTACCATAGGTAAGGAAAGTATTGCTTTCCAAAAAAAAATTAAGGTACCCCAATTTCAAGTTTTCTATACGTTTCAAGGTCCCCTGAGTCCAAAAACATGATTTTTGGGTATTGGTCTGTGTGTGTGTATGTGTGTATGTGTGTATGTGTGTATGTGTGTATGTGTGTGTTGGTGTGTGTGTGTGTGTGTATGTCTGGAACACGATAATTCCATTCCTAATTAACCGATCGACTTGAAATTTTAAACTTAAGGTCCCTATACCATGAGGACCCGACAATAAGAAATTCAATAAAGTTCAATTCAAGATGGCGGAAAAAATGGCGGATAATTACTAAAAAAACCATGTTTTTCACGTTTTTCTCGAAAATGGCTCTAACGATTTTCTTCAAATTTATATCATGGATAAATATTTATAAGCCCTATCAACTAGCATAAGTCTCATTTCTGGGAAAATTTCAGGAGCTCCGTAATATTCTGAGAAAAATCGGATAATGACTAAAAATCCATGTTTTTCACCGTTTTCTCGAAAACTGCTCTAACGATTTACTTCAAATTCATACCATGGATAGCTATTTATAAGCCCTATCAACTGACATGAGTCTTCTTTCTGGGAAATTGCAGGAGCTCCGTTATATTCTGGAAAAATGGCGGATAATTACTAAAAAAACCATGTTTTTCACGATTTTCTCAAAAAATCTTGACCGATTTTTTTCAAATTCATACCCTGTATAGTTATTTATTAGCTCTATCAACTGGCATGAGTCTCCGTTCTGAAACTGATGGGGTCCACCCCATCCTTGAGAAATGGACTTAGTAACCTCCTTCTCGTGCATGAGGTAGGTAGGTAGCGCAGTTCATAAAAGAACACATAGTCGAGATATTCATCTGTAGAACAGCTGTTTTGACGACTTTGAAAAAATCCATCGAATTTCACAATTTACACAAGGGAAAAAGTACTCTGAAAAAAAAAAATTATACATACACATACACAGAAGTCTGATCGTTGTTTCAAATATGAGCAAGGAAAGTTGTGTGAGTGTACCACACCAGATTTTTTATGTTTTGAATATGTAGTCTATTCTTGTATGGCAAATAAATGATTTGATTTGATTTGAATATCATTATTGGTATCAGTACTATCTGGTTGAATGTTGGCACTATCGTATAGAAAAGATAGCATGAGAAGATATCCCATTGTTTTGTGTATCAAGTTGAAATGATACTGTATCATATAGTGTTGATACTGTATCATTTGTGGTGATACTGTATCATTGACAAGAAAAACGGAAGAGAAGAAGGAGAAGGAAAGAGAAGAGGAGAAGTGGAAAATGTTGAAAGAGGATGAACAGAAAAAAGGATAAGAAGGACACAGAATGACGAAGTAGGATAATATTAAGAGAAGAAGGAAAAGAACAAAGTCATAACCAAACAACAACAGCTGCTTACATAAATTAGAAAATATTATCACCCTAAACAACTCATTTTCGGCTTTTGAAAAATGCCAAGGATTAGTGTATGGGCATGAACTAGCCTAGCAGAAGAAGAAGAAGGGAAGAATGTTAAGTAGACGAAGAAGAAGAAGAAGAAGAAGAAGAAGAAGAAGAAGAAGAAGAGAAGAAGAAGGAGAAGAAAAAGAAAAAGATTGTGTGAAATACGGGTGGTGTTGAGTAAGAAGAGAGAAGGATGAAGGGTAGAAGAGAGAAGAAGATGAGGTGAGAAAAAATATGAAATAATGTTGGAAGGCCGGATGTTGACACTCTTTATCTTAAGGAGACATTCCGTCAGCTGAAAAATGAGACATGTAAACTTTACTACTACTTGCATATGATAAAACCAATCTCACCAAAATCAGAGTCTAAATCTTACAAGGACGATTTTTGAAATATATGTAAAAATTTGCTGTTTATGTGTGTAATATCTAGTAAAATCATATACTATACTGATACTTTCAGTAATATAATATGATATAATATGATATAGTTCAGTATGATTTTAGACCAAATACAACCTATAAATATAAAATTTATAAAACAAAACCAACAGTAGTTAGAAGACAGCTCATTTATATAAGTACAAGATTCATAAATGATTTGCCTTTTGATCTGGAAGCAAAAATTAATTACAAAATACTAAAAAATTGGATAAGTGAAAACTATTTCTTTTCAATTGGAAGCATTATCTAATTTTTTAAAAACATATTTTTGAGCGTGGATTATTTTTTTTTTCTCTATTATTGTATGAAACTAGGAAACAACCAATGTAACTAGCTGATTGCAACTCTCACCAGCGGGCAAGGCTTGATTCCTTTTGCTGGTGATGCCGGATTACCATTGAGAAGTATCTAATTATGATTTTGGTATTATTTATGCTTAATTTTTATTTTAATTATTTTATACTTCTGATTATAAAATTAGGTATTTTCTTTTTTATGTTTTGAATATGTATTTATTGTATGGCAAATAAATGATTTGATTTGATTTGAATATCATTATTGGTATCGGTACTATCTGGTTAAATGTTGGCACTATCGTATAGAAAAGATAGCATGAGAAGATATCCCATGGTGGTGTATCAGGTTGAAATGATACTGTATCATATAGTGTTGATACTGTATCATTTGTGGTGATACTGTATCATTTATGATGATACCATAATCCAGAGAAAAGATAGCATAAGAAGATATCCCATGGTATTTGGTCAAATGTTCCAAATTTCACTCAACCGTTAACTCTAACCGATACTAACAGTATCTAACAGTACTAACAGTATCGGTTAGAGTTAACGGTTGAGTGAAATTTGGAACATAAACGCCATATACCATGGGATATCTTCTTATGCTATCTTTCCTCCATAATACTATCCACGCAATATACATTATCTCTATACAAATTTGAAATCACAACTAAAATTTTAGTAACAGCGTGCCTTTAAATCACTATATTTTATGTAGGCAGAATCAGACTTTATCAATCATTCAATTTGTTACAGTTTTTTGTTTGCAAAGTAATATTTTGCACTCCAGTGTAGTGGAAGTTTTGAATAAATGTTCATCAAGTCTCACTAATGTGCATCTCTAATTTAATGCAATTTTGGTGCATCTTGCAATGCAGTTCTCTGTAATGCAGGGAATGCATGCGGTAAAATTAGAGAGGAGAAATAGGTGGAGTTTGATTAGAAGAAGGATTTGGTTTGAAGTCTATCTTGTTTGCATCTCTAATTTGATGCAATTTTGAATGACGTTGATGCATCTTTTGCTGTCTTGCAACTGCGCATTACAGCATTGACAGTAATGAAAATTTATGTGATGGGATTACAGGGAGGTAATTTTAAATTACAGAAAATGTGTAAAGCCAATTAAATTGAAATTTATATATGTGCACTCTGATATCATGATATAGATGAATCCAAGAATTCTATAGTGAGGCCCACGTTATGAGGGCGGTGGAAAAAGATACATGAACAGCGTTGGCTATTCTCAGCCTTGTCGCTGCCTTCTATACTGGATAGCTAATACCGGTATGTCTCATGTAATATCAACTTTCCAAAATAATCAATTGAATTCGATTTGTCAAGAAAATATATATTTTAATGAGGGAGGAAATTTCGTTAATCAATTATTATATTTCTACATTGTTAAAAAGCGATCTGGCAGTGTTGCAGAGCTAGGAAAGGATAACGCTATCTGCTTTTACGAATGATAGACAAGGATAGCAACACCAATATTACCAATATTAATGTTAATCAAATACTGCCATTATAACGTGGACCTCACTCAGAGAGAAGTCACTTATCTCTGACATCACTGTCGTTTGTATTATATTAAAATTACAAGAAGTTTTTTTTTCAAATAAAGTTAATATTTACAATCTGATAACATGCTATAGACAATGATAAATCCGAGATTTCTAAAATTATTAAGAACTAGCCGTCAGGCTCGCTTCGCTCGCCATATCCGTAGCATTTTTATCATTTATGTTAGAACAATCCACTCGGGGGACCAGACTAAACGTCTGGCTAAACGGATATGGCGAGCGAAGCGAGCCTGACGGCTAGTAATATAATATTCCCAGGATTGAAGTAGCAGTGCCCAATCAATTTTTCCGCGATAAATGCATTTAAATCTTCAACTTGGTGCCAACCTAACAAAGTCAACTCAACTTAATGCCAACCTGACAAAATTATTAATTTAGTTGCCAGTTAACAACTGTTTCGAAGAGGTACTCTATCTAGATTATAGTTCTATAGTAACATATGATATGGAAATTTCAATTATAATTAAGAGATTGGGAGAAGAAGAATATACATGCTAAAAGACGAACTTTAAACCCTTAAAAACAACCCTTAGAGTTAAAATATTGCCAAAAGATTTCTTAGTGCACCTCTAAAGGGCCAACTGAACATACCTACCAAATTTGAACGTTTTTGGTCCGGTAGATTTTTAGTTCTGCGAGTGAGTGAGTGAGTGAGTGAGTGAGTGAGTGAGTGAGTGAGTCAGTCAGTGAGTGAGTGCCATTTCGCTTTTATATATATAGATCAGCTTGCAACTTATTGTATGTACTTCTTCCTTAGCAGTCTAAAGTTCTAAAATTATTGCCAGTTCACGCTCTCATCCAATGCAGCGATAAGAGAAATAATGGAAGGGAAATATACCAAAAAGGGAAATAATATAACAAAAAAATGGCAAACATTGTTGACTGGTCATTGTTGACATTATTGTGGATTGTCCTCCCGAGGGAGAAATATCATTTTAATAAGCTGGATTATTGTTGTTTATGGCGAGGGTAGCTTCCATTATAACTTGTACAGCAACATATATGTATAATATCTTGAACCAGCGGGGTTCCAATATAACAAGGCAGATGTTGTCCAGCATATATAGCTACATTCTCGACTATAGATATACTTCTGTGCCTTCCTTCTATGATGACAATAGATATACTTCTATGGTATTAATAGAATTATATTCAGGAATGAACTACTGTATGTGTAATCATTCCTTTGAACTCTTATTGTAGCTGTCATACATGTATATATATGACAATGTGTCTGTTCCTATGTGCAGCATAATAATATGTCATGAGTCATGCGCGTTGTCATGATGATTGTAAGAATATTAATCTTTTGGAATGACTGACTGCTTTCAAAAATATTTCCGTTGTTAGACTTTTTACTGAGTATGGTATTGTTGTAACAAGCTACTGTAGAGTTTTATAAAAATCTGGTGTGGCGCACTCACACAACTTTCCTTGCCGTTATGAAAATTGATCACCTGACACTAGTGTTCTCGCGCATCTCAAGTCTACTATTCAAAAATCTGACCCAGCTGCTGACAGGACAATAACGCTGGAGACACACGATGTCTGCTATCTCTTCATAGTGAATGATTTAATACAATCAACAGTTGTCAACAGTTTGCAATTGAAATAATTACATTTTCTCGAGTTTCGAGCTTATTTTCAATTTTAGGTGAAAATGTTACTGAACATTAATTGTAGAGATTTTCATGCTCAATCTTTTCCACTTGGATTTTATTGTTTAAATTGTATCTGAAGCCTGATAATTGGGAATCTAAAATCAAACTTTGCCTAGATGGGGCGGAGCTCCTGAAATTTTTACAGATATGTGACTTATGGCAGTTGATAGAACCTATCAATGACTGATTGACGTATTAATTTGATCAAAATCGTTGGAGCCGTTTTCGAGAAAATCTCGAAAAACCCTGTTTTTGACAACATTTTCGCCATTTTAGCCGCCATCTTTAATTGAATTTGATCGAAATTGTTCGTGTCGGATCCTTATAGTGTAAGGACCTTACGTTCCAAATTTCAATTCATTCCGTTAATTGGGAGATGAGATATCGTGTACACAGACGCACATACACTCATACACACACACACACACACACACACACACACACACCACACACACACACACACACACACACACACACACACACCACACACACACACACACACACACACACACCACACACACACACCACACACACACACACACACACACACACACACCACACACACACACACACACACACACCACACACACCACACCACACACACCACACACACACACCACACACACACACACACACACACACACACACACACACACCACACACACACCACACACACACACACACACACACACACACACACACACACACACACACACACACACACACAACACCACACACACACCACACACACACACACACACACACACACACCACACACCACACACACACACACACACACACACCACACACACACACACACACACACACACACCACACACCACACACACACACACCACACACACACACACACACACACACACAACACACACACACACACACACACACACAACACCACACACACACACACACACCACAACACCACACACACACACACACACACACACACCCACATACAGACCAATACCCAAAAACCACTTTTTTGGACTCAGGGGACCTTGAAACGTATAGAAATTTACAAATTATGGTCCTTAATTTTTTTCGGAAAGCAATACTTTTCTTACCTAGGCAAGGAAAGTAAAAAATAAAAGTAAGCTAAGTTCAGCCTATAGTGAGGTCCATGTTATAATGACAGTATTTGATCAACTTTGGTTTTGCTATCCTTGTCTATCATTCGACAAAGCCGGTGGTACTATCCTTTTATAAGTCCACAATTAACATTGCCAATTATTTATTTACAGTGTAGAAATATAATTAATTAATGCAGAGAATCGGCATCGCTATTCTTCTAACTTTATCCACTGCCATTATAACGTGGACCTCACTATAGAATAAGGTTTAGTGGGGTCCACGTTATAATGGCAGTATTTGATTAACATTGGTGTTTCTATCGTTGCTTATCATTCCACAGCTGAGCAGATAGCCGTCCCCTTTTCCAGCTCTGCAACGTTGCCAGATCGTTTTTTAACATGTTAGAACTATGATCAATTGGAAAAATATTTAATGTCAATTCTGATAATTCATTATTGAATTATTGAACAAATATTTCCTTGACGAATAAAATATAATTGACCATTTTTGACAAGAATATACAGGTAATATGACAACAGATATTCCGATATAAGATATACTCTATAGAGTGTTAAGGTAGTGGCAAGGCAGAGAATCGACAACGCTGTTCTCCCATGTAAAAACATGATAAATCATAAAAAGACATTGAAAAATTCACAAAAATAATCACATTACATGTATTGAAATAACTGAATAGTTGGAACGCTTTTTGATAAATTTAATCATCATAGGTGGAATATCTTTACATAATAATATAGTGAGAATATACAAATATTGAAGTACGGTATAATTTATCAACTATCTAGTATTTATCAAATTACGTCTTAACGGCTTCTTATATTGAAAAACTTTATATGACAAAAACTGTAGAGCAAATCATTGTCTACAAAACATGACCAGTGACATTTTGCCGTAAAATCAAGCATTAAGCTGTAATTTCAAGCTAATTTCAATCTTCATTTTATAACTATTATTTATAATATAAAGGATATCATTTCGTTATTATATCTAATTAAATAAATGTATATGTATCTTGGTTTATGTGCAGTAGCATATACTTATATTTATTTTTTGTATTTTGTTTTTGGCAAATAAAATTCATTCATTTTTTTTCAAATACTGTTTGTTTTATCATGAGCTGTTCAATAGGTCAATTATCTTGTTTTTATCGAACTACTTCTCAACGGCTACTTATATCAGAAAGCTTTATGGAACATGAATTGTAGATGAAATTATTGTCTATAAATAATGATCAGTGACATTTTGCTTTAAAATCAAGCATTAAGCTGCAATTTCAATGTTAAAAACTTTTGTTTCATTGTAAGCAAGGGCCTTTCAAGCTTTCAATGACTTATTCATAGTCAGCCAAGTTGAGAAATTGACAGAGGCGCTGCTGCTACCTAGTGGTAGGAAACTGTACTAGAGAGCTCTTTTGTGGAGGCTAACAGCATCTAGCGGTTAAAACTGAAACTAACTCGAATGCTATAGAAGTAGATTGACTCCAAGGTGCAGTCCGAGTTCAAAGATTTTCGGGTAACAACTGTGGAAGATGTCTTTATTTCTTCGTTAGGACTATTATAATGAGGATCACAATGATGATAAGTAGAAATCACAAGCGAACAACTCAAAAACAAGATGGCCGCCAAAATTTTCAAGGTTTTGTTACATCGCTTCTATTTTGATAACCGTTCAAGATATTTTGCCGTTTTTTGCACCAAAATATTTGAAATATCTTCTTCTACAATTATTGTTCCATGAAGGTTTCCTCTTAAACGAGAAAATTTGATTAGATATAACATTCCAAAATCCAACCAGAATTGTTTATTCCGATTTTCTCAAATTTCTTTCTATTATAACTTATTTTGTGTAATACATGCAGAAAATTGTTGAATCTATGAAATGTAGATTGCTTTCTAAGCTTTAAAATGACATGTCTCCACACGCTGTACGTCAACAAATGTGTTCTCCAGCGCCCTTCAAAGAAAACCCTGCATGATTTCTGGTGCGTTTTCCATACACATGAGGTAACACACTAACTACAAAACCGATTTTTTCATGACTACTTCAAGATAAAGACTTTGCAAATGGTCTCAATCTCTTTTTACAATAATCCAGATAGGATTATTGATGATGGAAACAACGAAAATATCCATCACCATTGAAAAATTCAAGATGTCGGCCATAATTATTGACAGAATTTCTTTATATATAGATTGCTATTCAGTTATAGTGAGAGATATCTGATTCATTCTACCACTTGAGTGTTAAGGGTACCCAAACTATGATATTTGAGAGAATCTTCTAATTTGGAGTACTCTTCCCATGATCAATATAACTTCAAAAGCTTGAACACAATTTTTTCGGCGTAAGATTACTGGGTGGAAACTCTGCAAATGTATTTGCAGTGGACATACACCAATATTATTCAGACATTTTTACTTTCCTTGCCCTATTACTATAGGTGAGGAAAGTATTGCTTTCCGAAAAAATAAGGTATCCCAATTTCTAAATTTCTATACGTTTCAAGGTCCCCTGAGTCTAAAAAAGTGATTTTTGTGTATTGGTCTGTATGTGTGTGTGTATGTGCGTCTGTGTATACGATATCTCATCTCCCAATTAACGGAATGACTTGAAATTCGGAACTTGAGGTCTTTACAATATAAGGATCCGACACGAACAATTTCGATCAAATGAAATTCAGGATGGTAGCTAAAATGGAGAAAAGGTTGTCAAAAACAGGGTTTTTCGCGATTTTCTCGAAAACGGCTCCAACGATTTTGATTAAATTTATACCTTGAATAGATTAATTTTGATTACAAAATTAAAATCTCCAATTGACTGACTGACTGACTTATTGTTGATGCATCTGGGCATCTACATATCGCATAGGCATCTGGGGCTAACGAGACTAAAGATTTGAGGAAAGAATAAGACTAGATATCGTAATAAAGATTTTTTATTGGTGATGATTTCTTGATCCATTCCGAGCTGCTTTGTATAAACACACTTTTTCATGTATAAAAAATATGTTTTTTGTACATGAATTAATACAATGAATTAAATACAACAGAACAGTTTGAAATTTATAAAGCCACCATCCTAGACAGTAACAACATACTAAATGAACAGCTGAATTTCAAATCCAACAAACTTTTTGATCACATAATAAACACCACAAATCTTCCTAACCATCAAAACATTTCCGGTCTACACTGTTGAAAATGATCGCCAGACGATTGAAAGTACTCCAGTCAGTAAGTAAAAGTTTTTAATATTTACTTAATAATCGACTGCATGTCGTGTTCAAATACATAAAAAAGTGTGATTTTTTATTCATAAATAGCCACAGTAAACCTTAGAAGTGGTGCCCTCGTAGCACCAGTAGACCGAAGTAGGAGGACTAACACTGAGCGGAAAATTTCGGTCTGCCCCTGGCACTGGAAACAGTGCTGGTGACAGGCCGAGGACTTCTAACTCAGTGCTGATCATACTATCACTGCGGCCTGAGTTTTCAGAAGCAGCTCGCACGCGCGGGAGAGTAGCAAGTTCTGCAGGAGAGGCCTTTGGGCCTATATACTGCAGGAGTGGAAGGTGAATACAGCTGTATCCGGGAATTTCTGGGCTTCGGCCCCTCACACCTAGAATAGATATGGATGAGCTCTATCAACTGCCGAGTCCCATATCTGTAAAAATTCCAGGAGCTCCGCCCCATCTATGCAAAGTTTGACATAAGATTCCCAATTATCAGGCTTCAGATACAATTTAAACAAAAAATTTCAAGTGGAAAAGATTGAGCATGAAAATCTCTACAATTGATGTTCGGTAACATTTTCACCTAAAATTTAAAAAAAGCTCGAAATTCGAAAAATGTTATTATTCCAATTGCAAACTGTTGGCGAATGTTGATTCTATTAAATCAGTCACTATGAAGAGATGCGCGTGAACACTAACGTCAGGTGATAAATTTTCATAACGGCAAGGAAAGTTGTGTGAGTGCGTGAGAGATTAGTGTGTGAGATTATTTATTCTGGAACTAAAGTCACTAAGGAACGAATACAGTGTTGTTTTATTCTTTTGTTTTCTCTGATTTAGTCATAAATATCGGAGCACCGAGCTTCGCTCGCTATTTATTTATAAACTATTGATAAAAGAACACAATTCTTTAAAATGATTGGGGAAGAACTAACAGTCACAGCCCAAAACTGTTTCTTCGCCGAATTTTGATTTATACACTATATAAATAGTCCAGAATGTAGGTTATGTTCCATACACTTGAATTCAGGTTCAATTTTCAGTCCAAACATTTGAAAACAAGAAAGTTCTAATTTAGATTATTTGCAAACCAAATTGAATAACAAAATAACACTCACTGATCACTTAAAATTGACAAATAATGAATAACTTTGAAAATTTATTATTTACTCTAGTTTAGAATGATTATCAAGTCATGTCAACAAATCAGATTACAGTAGATCGTCGATAATTCAGACGTCAAAAATTCGGATCGTCAATAATCCGGATTCGTCTCTGGCAAGAAATAAAATTTTCGTACCTTCTGTCCTCGGCGCTGAGCTCCTTACTTTAGAGCGGGCGACGGGAGAATGGCGCGAAACAAGGAGAAAGGGAGTGGTCGTCGAAGGCTGAGGTCTACCTACCAATAATAATTGAATACTGTATTTATGCAATTTTAACAGCTTTGTTTCTTGAATAGTGCGTGCTGACTGTTTTTTTTAACATAATTTCGATAATGCGGATAATTTGATAATCCGGATGGGGTCCGGTCCCAATTAATCCGGATTATTGATGTTCTACTGTATTTTGATCAAATCGATTAAAATTTCTAGATAATATTCCTCGCTGATTGATTACACAGCTGGAAATAATTCTCTCTCTCTCCCACACACGCATCTTCTGTTTCGACAGACGACGAAATTAACATCTGTTTTTCCAAGGATGAATAATTGTTATCCTTTTCATGTCCTTCAGCGAGTTTTCCCAGGGATGAGACCTAGTGCAATCGAATTTTTATATCATAAACCTACTATGTTCTGAATTTCGTGAGAATCGTTAAAGCCGTTTTCGAGATCTGGTGAAATACAAACATATAAATATCTAAACATCAAACATTATGAACATCCAAACATCTAAACAGAAATCGCTAGTTTAATAGTAATATGGGGCACCGAGCTTCGCTCTTTATTTTTATTTATTAATAAACAGAACCATGGTTTACTTTAGATATCATCTATATCTATAGTATCTTTTAGGCGATGACAGGACACAATTCTCTAAAATGATCGTGTTTATATTTCACAGCTGGCTATACGTCATCTCATGAATTTCGGGGATACGATATTTTGATTTTTCACATACTAACTTTTTTACTATCCACAGCTGTTTTAGCCAGGGTTGAATTATCATTTTCATGTCCTTCAGCAAGTTTTCCCAGGGATGAGACCTAGTGCAATCGAATTTTTATGAACCAACTATGTTCCAAATTTCGTGAAAATTGTTAGAGCCGTTTTTGAGATCCGTTGAACTTAAATAACCAGATAACCAGGTATAAAAATATAAACAGATATATTAATATACAGAAATTGCTCGCTTAATATAGTAGGATTCAGGCACGGCCCTAGGGTCTTTGTCGCCCTGGGCAAGATCGGCAACCGCTCCCCCCCCTCAAAGTATCCCGTCTAATTGTTAATTCCTGGTTCCACCCGTCCCTCCGGCGATCGCCAAACTATTGTGTCATTTGCACCACAGTGTCTCAGTGAACTCTTAAATAATTATGTACTAGGTGTCCCAAGTGTAAATGGCACATTTTCGAATTGTTTTTGTTGCATAATAAACTGTTTCCAGTTGCGGAGATATTTTTTATAAGCTGACTTGAAAATTTACCCGAATCTACCAGAATTTACCCGAATTTATCAGTTGTTTAAGATACAATTGATATTTAAACAAATATTTGACAAGTATAAATATTGGGGAACAGTAACACAAAATATCTGATTAAACTATTTTTATGTTCGGAACAGTTACACAATAAGAAAAAATTGAAATTGTAGTTTTAAATCAAGAGACTGCAAGAGAGTATTATGCATATTCAACTTGCTGGGTATTTGAAACTACAATTTCTACAACACAAGTTCAACACACCTGTTTAATTAAGTAGAACTCGTCTGGCCTTTGCATGGGAAAATTCCTTCACCAATTCATCAAGATCTAGGGACTCAGCTATTCCATGTTCGATGGAGATCATCGCTAGACCACTCAGACGTTCTTGGGACATTGTTGAACTTAATTATGTCTTCATTAGCTTGAGTTTGGTAAAGCTTCTTTCTCCACTCGCAACTGTCTCTGTTAAGAGTCAATAAAATCCTTAGAGCAACACTTACATTAGGCGCGATGCTAAGACCAAGTTCATTTATATTTTTTGAACGTTTCTTTTGGAGAACTGTTAGGCTTTATAATTGTTGATAGAACTTTCAGTTCGTCTTTTAAATCAATGTTACTGATAACTTTGTAATCATTGAAACTTAGGGCTGTCAGTGTTCTGCGCAGTGCGGCGACGACGGTTGTTCGATAAAGCCGAGAGGTTTGTTTTTATATTTGGACTTGATTATAATATTATTGTAAATCAGATGCTTGCACTACCGTTTTTATTCTTAGGGTTGTTGTTTGGGTAAAATTAGATACATATTATTTTACTATTCACATTTAATATTATAGATTTATTATTCTATTTGTATATTAAAATTTTCCGTTCCTTAAAATTTGCCGCCCTGGGCGGCCGCCCGGTCTGCTCACCCCTGGGGCCGGCCCTGGTAGGATTAGTGTTTCAAATCAATTCACGCCGGACGTAGTACAAGTTTTCATTACTAGATCGCGCCACCAGCACTCTTCTCAAAGATCGCGCCCAATATCTCCACTTCTCCGAATTTGTCAGCTTTCATCTACACTTCACAGTACACCACGTGGGTCTATTTCCGTGTGTTTCTCAGCCAAAAAACTATTCCCCGCCTTTTTTTGACCAAATTTCGTCAGTTTACACTTAAAATGAGTGGTTTTGCGAGTTATACACTGGAATTGATCAAGGTAACAGCTGATAGGAGTTGGTTTTTGACGGGGTGCTCTGTGCTACATAAGCCAATGACCCCTGTGTTGTGGAGGCTGTAATCTGATTGGGTGATTCTTAGACCCTCAGTCGTCTCCCGACCTCCGTGCGGGAAGGATGTGTTTTTGAAGTTAGAGAGGTCCAGTTTTTTGAGGTTAGTTCGCGCGTTTGTTTAGACTTAAGAATGTGTAAACTCCATAGTGAGGTTCATGTTATAATGGCAGTATTTGATCAACATTCATGTTGCTATCCTTGTTTATCTTTTGACACAGCAGATAATGCTATCCTTCACTACCTCTGCAACGCTGCCAGATTGTTATTTAAGAAAGTAGAATAAATATGATTGTTTAACAAAGCATTTGATCTCAGTTATTAAAATCATTGGGAAATATACTTTCTTGACGATTGAAAATATAATTCAACATTTTAAACAAGAATGTACAGTTGATATTGGATCAGATAAACCGGTATCAGCTATCCTCTATAGAAGGCAGTGGCAAGGCAGAGAATCAGCATCGCTGTTTTCCCATCTTTATTATAAAATAATTGAAAAATGAATTTCGTTGACAAATAAAATATAATTGATCTTTTCAAGTAAGAATGTACAGTTGATATTACATTAGATATACCGGTATCAGATATCCTCCTATAGAGGAGGAAGTAACAAGGCAGAGAATCAGAGAATCGGCAACAATGTGCACCTATCTTTCTTCACTGCCATTACAATGTGGACCTCACTATAGATTGTGTTGACTCTCGTTTGTTTAGATTGTGTTGACCGGAGAGTGTGGCGAAAAACGTGGATTTTTGGTTGTGAAAAAAATGTTTCTGTGTTAGAAAACGTGTATTTTTGTAGAAAACATGTTTCTATGTTAAAACGTGTATTTGAGGTTGTAGAAAACATGTTTCTGTGTTAGAAAACGTGTTTCAGGCTGTGGAAAACATGTTTCTGTGCTCGCCGGTGACTAGTGTGTTTGTGATAGTTGTTTTGTATGGTGTATTGGGTTCCTATGTGCTGGCGGGACGCGGTGACTATAATAAAATAGGTTGGTACATTTATTTTTTATCACATATTTATTATTCTCGATTGCTTAATTTGGATATTTATTTCATATCATCATCATATCATAATTGCTTTATTCATAAATTTGTACAGTGTATACAATGAATAGTGTCATAAATATATATCTTTGATTAGATACAATTAAAAATAAAATACATAACAGATAAAACATCTACAGAATACAACAATACAAACATACAATTCAATTCAACTCATAGGAGCTGATCTCATTCATTCAGATATTCTTCGATATTATAAAGAGCTCTTCCAGTTAAATATCTCTTTAATTCCAATTTGAATTTATTGGGATTCAGCTCTTGTTGGATTCGCGTCGGTAGCTTGTTATAGAACTTGGCTCCTATGTATGTGGGCTTCTTCTTGTAGAACTCAAGTCTATGGCTTTGCAAATGTAAAAGTTTATCTCTGTTTCTAGTGCTGTACCTATGGTTATGTCCTAACGTCAAAATATTTCCAAGATTTTCTTTCACACTCATTATTGTCTCAAAGATGTAAAGAATGTAAACTGTCATTATATTCAAGTAAGCGAAATGTTCTTTAACTGATGCTATGGGTCTAGGTGTAAAATTATTCTTATAGCTTGTTTTTGTGATTTGAGAATTGAATCCATGTTCTCATTAATTTGAAGTAGTCTCCATAAAGACTTATACCAAAGGATATTATAGAGTGTATGTAGGCAAAATAAATCAATTTCCGCGTTTCGATTTTACAAAAGGGAGGCATTTTTCTAAGAGCATATAATCCACTCGATACCCGTGACAAAACCCTTGTGACATGTTCTGTCCAATTCAAGTTTTGATCTACTGTTAATCCCAAGAACTTGGTAGAGGTGGACTGAGAAATGACATTGTTGTCCAAATTTATTGAAGGAAAAAATGTTTTTACCTGCTGTGTAGTAAATGTCAATAGGTTCGTTTTACTCATATTAATTATTAATTTATTGTTCATCAGATGTTTTGCCAAAGTGGAGAGGTTTGATTTTGATACTCGACGAAAAATTGAAAAACTAGGACTATCTTCTTCATGTAGGAATCCATGTTTTTTGTTTATACTGTGAGGCTGTCCACTGGAATGGATAAGGCTAGGCACACACCAGTTAGTCAAGAAAAGACAAGACACGTTTAGTCACAATACTTCACATAGTTGCTTATGAAGACATGTCTAATTGCAATGACTGATCAGTGTGTGTTGCTTCATGAGCAACTATGTGGAGTATTGTGACTAATCGTGACTAGTCTTGTCTTAACTAACTGGTGGAGTCCACCCTAACCGATATGAAAATGTAGCTGAAATTGCCTCAGCTATCCAGTGGCGGTTCTAGACATAAAAAACTGGGTAGGCGAAACTTATCATACTGTAGGTCTATTCATAGACCTAGGGTAGGGCTACTTAAGTAATTCATGTAAAAAAGACGTCAAAGCATATAGGTATTAAATGAAGATGTATTAATAAATATAAAAATTGTTTATTTAACATTTTTAGGTTTACATGAAAAATTTTAAAAAAATCTCATAAAAACTGGGTAGGCGGCCGCCTACCCAGCCTAGGCCTAGAACCGCCACTGCAGCTATCTATCATCTGTATCTAGAGCCTGGTTTTCATTAGTAGAGTTAGTGCTAGAGTTCCCTGGGCAAGTACTAACTATCTTTTACAAATATCCTCTATGGAAGGCAGTGGCAAGGCAGAGAACCGGCTGCGCTGCCCTCCCATCTTTCTCCACTGCCATTATAACGTGGACCTCACTATAGCCATTGATAAGAACGTGTGTGCTTGTGTATACGCGTGCGTGTGACTACCACGCATCACCACACTGTTAACTTTAATTACCTTTTTTCGAATCGATTTCCGGTCTCACACTCATTACTACATTACCACTACTACAACACAGCATCCCACTGTAGTGTGGTCCACGTTATAATGGCAGTGGAGAATGATAGGAGAGCAGCGTTGCCGATTCTCTGTCTTGCCACTACCTCCTATAGAGGATAACAACTGATACCGGTATATCTGATGTAATATTAACTGTTCATGTTCATACTTGTTTAAAATGGTCAATTATATTTTATTCGTCGAGGAGGAATGAGGAATTTTATATGATTTCAATGAACTAAAATAGCTATTTATGTATTAAGAGCGTAATGCGCGACTTTAACGCTCGCGAAAAACAGTTATCACGCGACGCGAAGCGGAGTGTGATAATTTTGCAAGAACGATAAAGTCGCGAATTACATACAACATTTTTCCTACAACTGCACAAACCTGTTAAATCACTTATATCTGGCGGAGATTATGATAATTCGTCTACACTGATATCCATCATGGCTGTAGAATCGGTACAATTACCGACTTTTTAGGTTAAGATCTGACCGAGAGTGGTTTGTCTTTTGGCGAGCTGCTTATCATCAGCTGATTAGCGAGCGTAAAGAAACTCTTCTGCGCATGCGCGAATGATTTGCGAGCGTAATGGAAATCTATTGCGCATGCGCAGATGGTTAGCGAGCGAAAAAGTAGATTCTCCTCAGAAATAAGCTGTTTTACGAGGAGAATTGAGTATGTGAATTCTTTCTTTACGCGCAGTTGTAGAAAAATAAATTTTTGAAAGGAGGAAATGTTTGGAAGCTGGTGGTCACTTCAGTGGGAGAGGGACGAGAGAGAGAGAGCTCTTCAGAGGGAGAGAGACTTGATATATGGAGAGAGAAAGAGAGAGAAATAGAGAGATTGGTTGATTGATTATATGCCTCTATCAGGTGGGAGTTGGGACTCCAGGTCCTCTCTGTTATACAACCCTTATCCATTAAACCTTCAGAGCGGGAGAGGGAATGACAAAGGGAGAGTGAGAGAGAAACAAAGAATGGTAATGAATTGATGGTAAAAGAAAGAGAGGATTACATTAGATTACATTTCTTTATTTATGTATGTTACAATATTTACTAATACACTAATTTACATTAAATGACGATAATGTTAATTATTGAACGAATTTTACAAATTATAGGTAATTAATCAATGAGAATAAAGATAGTATGCAATTAGAATAACGATAATATAATAATGTGATGTAACTTCATAAATCGGCGGTGTTTCAACAGATAATAATTGTCCATTCTTTTAGAAGGATATTAAATAATATCCTTCCCATCAACACACGACCGGGTTATTGATGAGAGAGATTGATTGATTGATTGATTGATTGATTGAGTACTTTATTTATGTAGATTACAATAAATACTGGCTTATACACTTATATAAAATAGCTTACAATACAGCAAAATTATAGATTAATTTACATAATATAGACTAAGAAAATAATTATTGAACTGTATATGATACGAAAAAAGCAATTTATAATAACTAAAGATAATATTGTTATGCATCTACATAAATTGGCAGAGCTTTGGACATATCAATGTCCATTCTCCGGAAAGAATATAAAAAATATCCTTCCCACTAACTCTCTACCAGAGAGAGAAAGAGTGAGTGAGGGAGAGAATGATTGATTGAATAATTATATGCCTCTATCAGGTGGGAGTTGGGACTCCAAGTCCTCTCTGTTATACAACCCTATCCCTTAAACCTTCAGAGAGAGGGGGAGGGAATGACAAACAGAGAGAGAGAGAGAGTGAAACAGAGAATAGTAATGAATTGATGAAGGAAAGAGAGGAGAGAATTAAGAAGATGGAGAAGAAAGAGAAGAGAAGATGTTGGACAGTTAAGAGTTTGGAGAGCGAGAAGAGAAAGGTAACTGATAGAAAAGGGTTGAAATTAAATAAGGATGGAAAAATTATAAAAAAATATATAAAAAAGAAACAGGGAAACATGAAATGGAGGAAGAAAGAAAACGGAGAGAGAATGTGGAGGAGAATAAAAAGAAAGTAAGAAACAAGAAAGGTGGTTTAAAGACCAAATAGACGACCACAAGACGAGTTTAAAGACCTTTCAGCACGGCGCTATTAAACATGTTCTACAGTTCACTTTCTTCTGTCATCATTCCTTATGTACAAACTGAATGCTTTCCATTCAATTTATAGTGACAGTTTGATGTGCAGTGTGTAGAGTACACTATGGGTAAACACAATCATGGTCTCAACTGAACCGAGCATAGAGAGAGAGAGAGAGAGAAAGAGAGAGAGAGAGCCATATTTTATGCAGCTAGACTGCATGGGGGTATATGCTCAAGTAAAAGTAGGTGAAGAATGAGATGATGATGGAGAAGAATAAGTGAAAAATTCAAATTCAAATTTATTTTCTCAAAAAACATAAGTTTACACAATTATAATAATCTAATATTATAACATCTAAAAATAATACAAGAAAAATACTATTAAATATATAAAATGATCCCAAACTGCAGTATAATTTTTTTATGTTCTCTATGTTTAAGGAGTGGCCTACAAGGTAAACCTGTGCGTAGACCTAAGTTGCAGTAATATATTTATTAAATATAAACTAAGAAATTAAACCAAAGTAAGAACAAAGATTAGTGGAACTTACACACAAAATATAATTTTGTAGATTAAATTAGATAAAAGTTAGTAACACACAATAATTATTATTCCATGATAAAAAAACAAAACATAAAAACAAGAAACAGTTGGTGCTTAGAAGAGTGCTTCAGTTTCATTTGATCTTATCCATTCCTCAATCTCGCAATTTAGTTTTTTGCTCCGGCTTGTATTGGCAACAAAAAGAAGAAGAAGAAGAAGATGATGAAGAAGAAGAAGAAGAAGAAGAAGATGATTATGATGATGAAGATAATGATAGTGAAGAAAAAGAACATACATATTTTTGATAATTGAGCGAGCGAAGTGAGTTCTATGTTTCAAGTCAATCGGCGTTTGTTTGTACTGCAGTTACAGTCGCAGTTATGAACCGATTTGGATAAAATTGGTATACAACTACTTTGAAACACGGCGCAGAAACGTAATTATTATAATTTTATATTATATTATAAACGTAAATATTTAAAATTCTTTAATTCATCCCCGTATCAAGATGGCGGCCGTTTATTCTGAAATTTTACCCTCAAAATCAACCTAACTTTTCAATACTTTATCGGATCAGGTTCAAAATGGGCACATTTTTCTCAGCGCTTCAAAGCGGTTTTATTTCATGTATGACATGTTCAATTTTTTTAATTTTTGGAATTCGAATTTTTTTCCCCAGTCTGAATCCAAGTTTCAGATTTTCACTTTCCTTGCACAATTACCATAGGTAAGGAAAGTATTGCTTTCCGAAAAAATTAAGGTACCCCAATTTCTAAATTTCTATACGTTTCAAGGTCCCCTGAGTCCGAAAAAGTGGTTTTTGGGTATTGGTCTATATGTGTGTGTGTGTGTGTGTGTGTGTGTGTGTGTGTGTGTGTGTGTGTATGAGTGTATGTGCGTCTGTGTACACGATATCTCATCTCCCAGTTAACGGAATGACTTGAAATTTGGAACGTAAGGTCCTTACACTATAAGGATCCGACACAAACAATTTCAATCAAATGCAATCCAAGATGGCGGCTAAAATGGCGAAAATGTTGTCAAAACCAGGGTTTTTCGCGATTTTCTCGAAAACGGCTCCAACGATTTTGATCAAATTCATACCTGGAATAGTCATTGATAAGCTCTATCAACTGCAACAAGTCCCATATCTGTAAAAATTTTAGGAGCTTCACCCCATCTATGCAAAGTTTGATTTTGGATTCTCAATTATCAGCCTTCATATACAATTAAAACGAAAAATCTTAAGTGGAAAAGATTGAGCATGAAAATTTCTGCAATTAATATCCAGTCACATTTCCACCTAAAAATGAAAATAAGCTTGATATCCGAGAAAATGTGATTATTAAATTGCAAACTGTTGGCAACTGTTGGTTCTATTAAATTATTTACTACGAAGAGATAGCAGACCTCGTGTGTTTCCAGCGTTATTGACCTATCACCAGCTGTCTCATATCTTTGAGTAGTAGACTTGTGATGCGCGAGTACACTAGCGTCAGGTGATCAATTTTCATAACGGCAAGGAAAGTTATTCTTCAGCGCTCCAAGGTGCTGATCTTGTTCCATGTATTATCACATGTTCAAAATTTCAAAAAAATTAGAATTCGATAATTTTTCCAATTGAAAAATTTCAAGTTTCAGATTTTTCAACACTTCAACCGTGCATCCTAGCTCAAAATTGTAAAGAACTTCTATTTCTCAGCGTCCTCCACCGATCCTATTGCATATATCATCATACACGAAATCAAATTTGTATGTGTGTTTTCGCCCCACTTGGATATAATGAGCTGGTTTACGTGCGTCATATGGAGGCCGAAAATGATTGTTTTTTGACCAGGCCGGTAAAGTTTTACGGCCCTAGGGCTGTAAAATAGCCTCGAAGTCAGCTGATTCTGATTTGATGTGAACGTGTTTACAAAGTGGTCTATGAAAAACGGAATCAGCTTTTGCTTCTAGAATTGAATAAGTATTCTGCAATAAGATACTATCATTTTATTTGGATGAATATAATACAGATATTATAAACTATTCAAATTCGATTTTCAGAGTAGGATAGAACTTCTAACCTAAATTTCCGAAGTCAACGACAACGTTGACGTTGACATTCAGATTGGCCAAATTTCAAGTGTGCTAAAACAGCTGATCAAAAAACTTTTCCATTATTTGTGTTTTTATTCAAGAATCAAATCATTTATAATAATATCATCTTAGTGTCATTTGGAAGAATAAAAAGTATAAACTCAACCTCTTACATAATTGAACATAATCTTTCAGGTTATTTAGACAAATCAGAATAAAAATAAAAATACTTGGACAATATTTCCTGATATTCAGATTACCTCAGATCTGCTAGAGCTATGACCTTCCTGTTTTGCTTTCGGAAGTGCCTAATAATCAATTATTCTCATATTTATATTGTTTATTTTTCTGTGTGGCGAAAAATAACGTTCTCACCATGGGCAAAAATGTTTTTTCCGGCTCTCAATCTTTTCTAGTCCTCGGCCTACGGCCTCGGACTTGAAAACTGTTTTCGAGCCCGAAAAGTCTCATTTTCGACCCTAGGTGCGAAATATACTATTGAGTGTGATTAGGTGGGCGTGTGTGAGTAGTGATGTTAGTGAGTGTAGCGAGTTCTACTGTTCTCAGAAATACTAGTATTAGAAGGATGAGAATACAAAAGGAGGAGAAAACAAAATAAAGAGAAACAGAAGGACACATAACATATTTTGAGGATGGTGTTTTTGATAGATGGAACTAGTAGATAAATGAGAAAGAGTCGACAATTACTTGTTAGTGCTTTATTGCCAAAAAAACTTACTGAAGCTCAATTAAAAGATTCTTGCTATCATGTTTAACTGTCGGCATTTGTTGAATGGTGAACATTGGTGTTATATACAAGCAATACTGACAGAATATAGTGATATCACTATAGTGCTTCGAGAGCCGTAGGGGCATACCGGTAATTTGGTGTGTTCAATTTTTATTTGGAAAAGACTGTACACTAGCAGTTAGTTTTCAAACTAACGTTAGAAAACGTTACTAACAACGTTGTTAACTAACGTTGCTAACGTTACTAACATGTTAGTAATGTTCAAGATCAACACTCTAATAATTCATTTCTACTAGTAGTCCTGTGAAAAGTAGACCTCGCGCAGTTATAAACCACAGTCTCCTCTCATACTGTCAATCAGAGTAAATTCTGTCCTGTCCTGTCGTGTCGGCGAGATATTGGTGTGGGTCGATGTCAAACGAGGCAAACGACAGAAGAGTCCTGCGACAGTCGAGACCAGCGACGGTAGAGACCAGCGACATTCGAGGCCAGCGACGGTAGAGGACTCCTAAAAAAGTGGTCTCAAATGTCGCCTGCGTTAGGCGACAGTTGAGGCCACTCTAATTTTTGTACAGCCCCGACAGTCGAGACCTGCGACGGCAGAGGACTCCTGAAAAAGAGGACTCCTGAAAAAGAGGACTCCTCCTCCTTTGTTGAGTTTCGTCAACAAAGGTGGTCAAGTCATATACATTCCAGTACTTGGATGATGGTCCCTAAACATATTTTTAAGTAATGGGAATTCATTACTACTGCATTATGCCTCCTTCATTGACAAATATAAATATTTATCTATCTTCTATCCTCTATAAGACGAGATGGGTCTGTCTTTCTGTCTGTTGTATGTGAGCTCATCACGCTTGAAATACTTGACTGATTAAGCTGAATCTTCACAAAGATGATTGTTCTGAAAATCCTTCGAGGATAAGCACAATCTACCTTCAAAGTTCATATATGCTTTTTTTATGAAGGAAGTTTCCATTATTTAGTTTTCAACAAATCAGAAGTTATAATCATTATAGAATGTATTTTGTCTGGAATCGCAGTAGGATGTGTCCTCAACTGTCGCCTGCTGCAAGCGAGTAAAAAAGTCCTCTACGGTCGTAGGTCTCGAATGTCGTCAGTCTCGACTGTCGCGCCCCCTATTGGTGTATAAACGGCTAATGGCTGTTTGGGTTGTTGTATCGACAACGCTAATAATTTGATGTAAACTGCTATGCTGCTATCATCAAAAGCTTACCGAGTTGCACAGAGAAAAGTCGGAGAAAAAATACTATGCTACTTCAAGTATCATTGCAGCCTCACTGCATGCAATAACAATCCATACAACAGCTGTTTATTCACTAAGTTACATTGAGATATTGCATGCATTATTGCATGCTATTTATAATCCACTCGACAGCTGATTTATTATGAATAACTATTCTAAAGTCTGATTTTACGGTAATATTGACGTTCGAAGGAGACTCCTTTTCTTTTTGTATTATCCTTAAAATGCAAAATTTCAAAAAACCTTATGTATACGTCGACGCGAAATTCAAAAAGGAACATACCTGTCAAATTTCATGGAAATCCATTGCTGTGTTTCGCTGTAAATGGGGAACATAAAAACATAAAGAGAAATGCAAAACTGTCGACTTGAATCTTAGACCTCACTTCGCTCGGTCAACTATACCACACAGCAAAACGAATATACTTTGTGACTATATATGTATATTTGGTGGTGGAAGAAAACAAATTGATCAGAAATTTGTACCCATGATGAAATTCACTCTATAAAATCAGCACATGATCAATCGTTATCCTTGTCTGTCATTAGACAAAGCAGATCTGTCCTTTCTTAGCTCCATTGTCACTTTTCACTTATTTACCATTGCCTTCTATAGTGGATTATTTTGATTCTCATTCTTCTCTTCTCTTCTTCTTCTTCTTCTTCTTCTTCTTCTTCTCCTTCTATCTTCTTCTACTATCATCTTCTCCTATCATCATCATCATCATCTTCTTCTTCTTCTTCTTCTTCTTCTTCTTCTTCTTTTCTTCTCTTCTTCTTCCTCTTCTTCTTCCTCTTCCTCCTCCCATTATTTTCCTTCCTCTTCTTCTTCTTCTTCTTCCTCTCCTTCTCTTCT